>NC_066584.1:121861108-122161108 GCF_024323335.1 Lathyrus oleraceus | reverse complement strand
CTCTTCAGCCATTTTCTCACCTAGTCCACCAGAGGTGTTTGCAATTTCAAGAATATTCATGTGAAAGTCATGAATAGTCTCATCCTCTTTCATCCTCAGATTTTCAAACTTGGTGGTCAGCATCTGAAGTTTGGACATCTTCACCTTGGAAGTACCTTCATGAGTTACCTTGAGGGTATCCCAAACTTCCTTGGCTAGTTCACAGTGGTGCACCAGCCTGAAGATGTTCTTACTGATTCCATTGAACAATGCATTCAAGGCCTTGGAATTTCCAAGAGCTAATGCCTCTTGCTCCTTGTCCCACTCTTCTTCAGGAATCTGCACACTGACTCCATCCTCACCTGTCTTCGTTGGATGTTCCCATCCTTTGTTGACAGCTCTCCAGACTTTGCTATCTAGAGACCTTAAGAAGGCTATCATACGAGGCTTCCAGTCATCATAATTAGAGCCATCCAACATGGGTGGTCTATTTGAGTGTCCTATATCCTTGTCCATGGTACTAGAAAGTAACTTCCCTAGATCTCACCCAGAAATTCACAGGCAGGCTGCCTGCTCTGATGCCAATTGAAATTCTAGTTATCAGACTTTAGATGTCACACGGGTTGTTATGACATCCAATTTTGCACAGACAGGAATTATGCAGAACTTAAACGTAAGTGCAGTAAATAACACGAGTAATTGTTAACCCAGTTCAGTCCAATATGACCTACATCTGGGGGCTACCAAGCCAGGGAGGAAATCCACTATTAGTAGTATCAATTCAAAGCTAAACTCACCCGTTTACAAACTATCACTTAATCCCTACCCAATGCAATTTCAATCTTACACTAAGATCAGAGTTCCTACTCACTCCCCCTCAATCACCTCAGTGATTACTACCTTTAATCAATATTAAAGACAACTTGAAGTCACACTTCAAACAACTCTTGATTGTGCTTCACAGCTTTAATCAAGATACACAGCACTCACGCTTAAAAGCTTTGAGCGACACAACACTTACAACTCAATGAACACCCTATGCCACAACAATCATCTACTTGATAATGGCTTGGCTTACAAGATACGTCTAATCCTAGACTCACAAAAATACAGCAGTGAAGTATGTTGGACACACAAAATCTTCACGCCTCAAAATCCCTGAAACTGAATGAAGGAACGCCTTCCTTTTATATTGCAGTACCTGGGCTTTTGCACCTGTATTCTCCTGAATTTAAGGTCACTCGAGTTCCCATAAATTCAACATTTAGGTTACTAACAAATAGGCTATTTGTTAGGTTCATTAAATGTAGCTTGGTTGTTGATTTCCTGGATTTTCTCTCAGCTGTTGAATCCCTGAAGAATAGCCTGAGAAAAAGCTGAAACAGAAAACTGAACAACCTACAATATAGCATATGCTGTCAGGAATGAATGTCACGACATTCAGCTTGACATCAAGGTCCATATGCTGAGTCTGTTTTTCCAGAAAACAGACTGTACAATTTTGCTGACCTGTACATGATCAGAATGCCAATACTACAGTAACAACTTACATTAATAAATGTCAAAGTGTCCAACTTAACATTTACACATTTGGCCTTAAGTTAGTTCTGTTATTCTCTTGAAGAACAAACTAAGTTACATGCTGAAGTATAGCAGAACACCACTCTGTCTAATGTTCAGTAGCTGCTATCAATGATGAATGTCATAACATCCAGTTTGACATTCAGTAGGCCTTATGCCATATCTGGTCTTTCCTTGATAACCAGACTGGAAATAAATACTAAGTGCTAACAGAACACCAGCTGTTCTATTCCTTAGTATCTGCTGACAGGTATGAATGTCACAGCATCCAGTTTGACATTCAATAAATTCTGTGTTAGCTAATCCTGCAATGACTACTCAAGTGTGTCATGACATCAGTCAAGACATCAGAGTACAGTTAGATATTCTAACCTACAATGTAGTCACACATACATACCATGTCATGACATCAGTCAAGACATTAGTAACCATCTAGTGTTTTACCATATAATGCAGCCAATTAAACACCTACATTAATCCTTGTGTAGATTACCATGACAACAAACACCTCTAACAACATTTTGCGATCAATCCTTGATAAGGAAAAATTGTCTGGGACAAATTTTCTGGATTGGCACCGAAACCTGAGGATTGTCCTCAAACATGATAAAAAGCTGTATGTCTTGGAGACACCTGTTCCTGAAGAGGAACCTCCTAGTTCTGCACCTAAGGCAGAAAGAGATGCTTATAAGAAGCATATCGATGATGCCAATGAAACTGCTTGTCTCATGCTAGCTACCATGAACTCAGAATTGCAAAAGCAACATGAGAACATGTCAGCGTTCGATATGATCGAACACCTGAAGATGCTCTATCAAGAGCAATCAAGGCATGAGAGGTTTGAAGTTTCAAAAGCCCCTTTTCAAGGCAAGTTAGCCGAGGGAGCCCCTGTAGGTCCCCATGTACTCAAGATGATTGGGTATGTGGAAAACCTTGAGAGATTGGGTTTTCCCCTCGAAAAGGAACTTGCGACTGATTTGATCTTGCAATCGTTGCAAGATAGTTTCAGTCAATTTGTCCTAAATTTCAATATGATTGATATGGATAAATCGCTTCCTGAACTGCTCGCCATGTTAAGAACTGCCGAGCAGAATCTGAAGTCAAAAGGGAAGTCCATTCTGATGATCGGAAATGGAAAGAGACAGAACAAAAGGCCCACTAAGCAGGGTGATAAAGGGAAAGGCAAGGAAGTTGCCAAACCCAAACCCACCGTTGCTGCTTTGAAGCCTAGTGGAGGCATAGCAAAAGAAGACACCTGCTTCCATTGAGGTAAGACCGGACACTGGAAGAGGAACTGCCCAAAGTACCTGGAAGATAAGAAGAATGGAGTAGAGACTTCAACTTCAGGTATTTTTGTTATTAATTTATCTACTTCTGCATCATGGGTATTAGATACTGGATACATTTCTCACATTTGTACAAATGTGCAGGGACTAAAAAGGAGTAGAAAATTGGCGAAAGGTGAAGTCGACCTACGAGTTGGCTATGGAGCAAAGGTTGTTGCTTTAGCCGTAGGAACTTTTGTATTGACTTTACCTAGTGGTTTAATAATTCAGTTAGAGAACTGTTATTATGTACCTGCAATTAGCAGGAATATTTCCATTGCTTGTTTGGACAAGTTTGGTTTTTCATTTATAATAAAGAACAATTGTTGCTCAATTTATTTGAATGATATATTCTATGCTACTGCACAAATGAACAATGGACTATATGTCATTGATCTTGAAATGCCTATTAATAACATTAATACAAAAGGGTGAAACCTAACAAGTTAAAACCAACTAGGTAAGAATATTAAAACTCTTCGATCAGATCGAAGTGATGAGTATTTAATCCT
The DNA here is from genome assembly GCF_024323335.1 of Lathyrus oleraceus. Lineage (NCBI taxonomy): Eukaryota > Viridiplantae > Streptophyta > Magnoliopsida > Fabales > Fabaceae > Lathyrus > Lathyrus oleraceus. Next base: position 122,157,711 of record NC_066584.1, on the reverse strand, counting down.
AGAGTTTGATGACCATCTGAAAGAGTGTGGGATCCTATCCCAACTTACTCCTCTTGGAACATCCCAATGGAAGGGTGTATCTGAGAGAAGAAATCGAACCCTGTTGGACATGGTCCGATCCATGATGAGTCACACCAATCTTCCAAACTCCTTTTGAGGACATACACCATTGACAACAGCTTACACACTTAATCGTGTTCCATCCAAAAAGGTTGAAAAGACACCATATGAGATATGGAGTGGTAAGAAACCACATATGTCTTACATGAAGATTTGGGGTTGTGAAGTTTATGTGAAACGACAAATTTCAACTAAGCTTGAGCCCAAATCTGACAAATACTTATTTGTGGGGTATCCTAAAGAAACAAGAGGATATTACTTCTACAATCCTTCTGAGGGAAAAGTGTTTGTCGCTCGAACTGGAGTTTTCCTAGAAAAGGATTTTATTTCCAAACGAACCAGTGGGAGGAAAGTAGAGCTTGAAGAAATTCAAGAATCACAAAGCATCGATACACCTATGGAGGAATTAGAGCAGGAAACACAAGTAGTTGTGTAAGAGCAACCTGCTCAAGTAGAACAAGACCAGCGTAGGTCAGGCAGGATACGTCACCTACCTGAGATATATGGATATCTGATCAAGGTGATGTATTACTCATGGATCAAGATGAGCCTGTGACCTACTCATGGAATCTTCGTTTTGATGAAACAGTGAAACTGTATGGATTCATTAAGAACAAAGTGAAGGAGAATTGCGGTCCAAAACGCAGCGGAAATTAAAATTTTCTCCTTTAGAGATCCTTACGAATGGTCATGATCAGTGATAGAATATTTACCTCTTGTGACGGTTGAAACCTTTGGTGCAGATCTCTTGTGACGATCAAAACCTTTGATGCAGATCCACAAAGCGATCACGAACGTTAAACGATGACAACGTCTCTACTCAGTCCCCACGAACGGATTCCTTCAATCTCAGTGCTAGCTGGTACGAATGAAGGCTTTGAGTGAGAGAGAGAGAGAGAAAACGAAATAATGCAACCACTATTAATGCTTCTGCACAAGGGTTCTATTTATAGAACCACTTGTGTGGGCTTCAAGCTAAAAAGCCCACTTAAGTGTATTTTGGCCCATATCTTATAATATGCCCAAAATCACTTAAGCCCATGGTACCTTACCATATTTCGCATTCTACTCAAGTACACCGTACCTTACGATGTTCCATAATTCACTTAAGGGCACCGTACCTTACGGTATTCCTTAGTTACTCTATCTCTCATCAATCCGTCCTTTGTGTGTGACCCTGTAGGTTTTCATGACGTTGGCAATCATATTAAATCAAGCATTTAACATAATAAATAGTGAGCGGTATCTAGCAACACATCACTGCTACCCAAGACACGAAAATGTCATGTGATCTGACAATTCCTTCTGTGATAATACTCATGTGTATAATTACTCTTTTTCCCTTATGTCTATATTGAACACAAGGCATAGACCGTGTCATCCTTGTCCAGTTCAATATTGGGCCCATAGACATTTATCCTGTTATGCAGGATGGGCAAATTCCATCTAGGTCACTCATGTCCCTTAGCATGCTTCGTGGAGTACCCATCAACTGCCTTTATGGTTATCCAGTTACGGACAACGTTGGATCAGCAATAAAGCACTCGACTCTACATCTAGGATCCATAGTGGTTTCAGGTCGAAGAGTGGAATACACTATTATCACCATGAGAATAACTTATGACACTTTGCATAACCTTCTATATAGTATTCTCATAGCGGGTCAATCCGGTATAAATATTACTCCTAATATTCATACTTATGTTTAAGACTTGATAACTCTTTATCCATGATCCATGAGATGTGATCATCAGTCTACAAACATAATAGTCTTAATGCTTTAATGTTATCCCACTTCACACTAAAGCTCGACTACGGATACTTTAAGAATAGTGTCCTTATGTTTAATGTGTTCTCACGATTAAGTCACACTTGATACATTAAACAGACTATCTATTCCAGGGACTTTATTAATCAATCATAATAAAGAAAAAGCCTTTTATTAATTCGATACAAGTACCAAAAAGGTATTGGCCTATAGGGCTTACACCAACAATCTCCCACTAGCACTAGAGCCAATCAGGCATACCCCGTATGCCCATTTATCTAGTATGGTCATCATGTTTCTGCTGCGCAAGAGGCTTTGTCAGTGGGCTAGCTATATTGTCAAGTGTAGGTACTTTACATATTTTCATATCTCCTCTATCTATTATCTCTCGAATGAGATGATAACGCCTGAGTTTGTGTTTGGATCGTCGGTGAGATCTAGGCTCCTTAGCTTGTGCGATAGCACCATTGTTATCATAATAGAGACCAATGGGATCCACAATGCTAGGGACTATGCCAAGTTCACTAATGAACTGTTTGATCCAAACAACTCCCTTTTCTGTATTTGAGGTAGCAATATACTCGGCCTCGATTTTAGAATCAACAAATGTATCTTGCTTTGAACTTTTCTAGCTCACAGCGCCACCATTTAAGCAAAACACATAACCATTGGAATCATGCATATTAAAGTGTCTCAGCACTTTGTCTATGTACTCTGACTTAGGCCAAGTAATTTATGTTCTATCTCTATAGATTCTGATTCCTAATATATAGGCTGCTTCACCTAGGTCCTTCGTAGAAAAGCATTTCCGCACCCAAGACTTTACTTGTTGCAGGGTAGGGATATCGTTTCCAATAAGTAATATGTCATCTACATATAATACCAGGAATACGATCATGCTCCCACTAACCTTCTTGTAGACACAAGGCTCATCTTCGTTCTTGATGAATCCATATTATTTTACTGTTTCATCGAAGCGAAGATTCCATGAGTAGGTCACAGGCTCATCTTGATCCATGAGTAATACATCACCTTGATCCATATATCTCAGGTAGGTGACGTATCCTGCCTGACCTACGCTGGTCTTGTTCTACTTGAGCAGGTTGCTCTTACACAACTACTTGTGTTTCCTGCTCTAATTCCTCCATAGGTGTATCAATGCTTTGTGATTCTTGAATTTCTTCAAGCTCTACTTTCCTCCCACTGGTTCCTTTGGAAATAAAATCCTTTTCTAGGAAAACTCCAGTTAGAGCGACAAACACTTTGCCCTCAGAAGGATTGTAGAAGTAATACCCTCTTTTTCTTTAGGATACCCCACAAATAAGCATTTGTCATATTTGGGCTCAAGCTTAGTTGAAACTTGTCATTTCACATAAACTTTGCAACCCCAAATATTCATGTAAGACATATGTGGTTTCTTACCACTCCATATCTCATATGGTGTCTTCTCAACCTTTTTGGATGGAACACGGTTAAGTGTGTAAGCTGTTGTCAATAGTGCATGTCCGCAAATGGAGTTTGGAAGATCGGCGTGACTCATCATGGATTTAACTCATTAGGTCTCATCCTTTTAGTATTAATGTTATAAGTTGGCATTATGAGATCAAGGACATATAGTCCATTGTTCATTTGTGCAGAAGCATATAATATATCATTCAAATAAATTGAGCAACAATTATTCTTTATTATAAATGAAAAACCAAACTTGTCCAAACAAGAAATGGAAATAATATTCCTGCTAACTGCAGGTACATAATAACAGTTCTCTAACTGAATTATTAAACCACTAGGTAAAGTTAATACATACGTTCCTACGGCTAAAGCAACAACCTTTGCTCCATAGCCAACTCGTAGATCGACTTCACCTTTTGCCAAATCTCTACTCCTTCTCAGCCCCTGCACATTTGTACAAATGTGAGAACCGCATCCAGTATCTAATACCCATGATGCAAAAGTAGATAAATTTATTTTAATAACAAATATACCTGAAGTTGAAGTCTCTACTCCATTCTTCATATCTTCCAGGTACTTTGGGCAGTTTCTCTTCCAGTGTCCGGTCTTACCGCAATGGAAGCAGGTGCCTTCTTTTGCTATGCCTCCATTAGGCTTCAAAGCAGCAACGGTGGGTTTGGATTTGGCAACTTCCTTGCCTTTCCCTTTATCACCCTGCTTAGTGGGCCTTTTGTTCTGTCTCTTTCCATTTCCGATCATCAGAATGGACTTTCCTTTTGTCTTCAGATTCTGCTCGGCAGTTCTTAACATGGCGAGCAGTTCAGGAAGAGATTTTTCCATATCAATCATATTGAAATTTAGGACAAATTGACTGAAACTATCTGGCAACGATTGCAAGATCAAATCAGTCGCAAGTTCCTTTTCGAGGGGAAAGCCCAATCTCTCAAGGTTTTCCACATACCCAATCATCTTGAGTACATGGGGACCTACAGGGGCTCCCTCAGCTAACTTGATTTGGAAAAGGGCTTTTGAAACTTCAAACCTCTCATGCCTTGCTTGCTCTTGATAGAGCAACTTCAGGTGTTCGATCATATCGAACGCTGACATGTTCTCATGTTGCTTTTGCAATTCTGAGTTCATGGTAGCTAGCATGAGACAAGCAGTTTCATTGGCATCATCGACATGCTTCTTATAAGCATCTCTTTCTGCCTTAGGTGCAGAACTAGGAGGTTCCTCTTCAGGAACAGGTTTCTCCAAGACATACAACTTTTTATCATGTTTGAGGACAATCCTCAGGTTTCGGTGCCAATCCAGAAAATTTGTCCCAGACAATTTTTCCTTATCAAGGATTGATCGCAAGATGTTGTTAGAGGTGTTTGCTGTCATGGTAATCTACACAAGGATTAATGAAAATATAAGTATCATTGACATATTTAATTAGGCCTTTAATTAAATATGCTCCCACTATTTTACTCAAAACAAATGACCCTCATCATTTAATTCGGAAAATCCCGTTGGAAGATTTTCTAGTGGGTCGAGATCCATATTTCACTTCGTTCTAAGTCCGCGTAGGCGGATTACACAGAACTAGGTTATTTAGGTAGGAACTCCTTCCAATTGTATCTCATACAACTCTCGAAAATTTCAGTTGGGTGAATAACTCCTTATTCCAATCCATCATATGGATCATTCCCAACTCTTGCTTCTAAACATATATAAGAAAATTATAATTAAGTTTGACTCATCGTTTTAGCAGTTGGATATTACAATTATCCCATCGCACCTTAACTAGTACAAAACATGCACCTCGCGTAGGCGAAACCTACAATATTCGATACCAGTCTTGATGAGTGCTAAAACTTGGAAAGCAAACATATATAATATTCTCATAATTTGTTTAGTTAAGTTTGACCCTGTTTTAGCAGTTGGATATTACAATTATCCCATCGCACCTTACCAATATAGAACATGCACCTCGCGTAGGCGAAACCTACATTATCCGATACTAGTCTTGATGAGTGCTAAAACTTGGAAAGCATAAACTTAGTATTTTAGTTTGAGGGAATTGCAATTGTTATGATCTCACCGGCTTATTTATCATATAAATCGTCTCTCACATGCATCAACATACATTCACATGCATCAACATACATACACAATGAAACAGTTATGGCCCCTAGCACAATTATTCTCTCAAGCCAATGAGAGAACCTAATTTAACCTAATAACGATCTAAGCTTCTCCAAGCAAGATCTTCAAGGTTGTCCTCCTTTAATATTGAATTCTTCTTTAAGCTTCTCCAAGCAAGATTTTTAAGGGATTCCTCCTTTGATATTGAAATGTTCTCTTTCTTCATAACATTGTCTTCTTCTCTTTCTTCATAATATTACATTCCAGAAGAAACTCGTTTTACATACGAGGGTTTGAGATGAGAAAAGAAGTTACATTAAGAGATCAAAAGGAAAGGCACGACACGCATGTCGTATTTAAAACCCAAAACAAAATGACGGAAGACTAAGGCCATACCTGATCACCATAAGACAACAATAATAAACACATTATTATTATTATTATTTTTATTTCCTTTAGTTAATTAAAACCAAATTAAATTTCGGCGACCGATCACACTACGCAGAGTTAGCCGGAGGTTCTGCTGCCCGGTCAGCGGACGGTGGTTCCGCTGACCGATCAGCGGACGGTGGTTCCGCTGACCGATCAGCGGACGGTGGTTCCGCTGACCGATCAGCGGACGGGGTCAAGGGGCAGCGCCCTTGTCCAAAATTTTAATGAACAATTCATTTGAAATGGACATTATTTTGTATTAACACAACCCTTGCGTAGTCACAAAACAGAAACCCCTAGAATTCTGACTTGGTGAATGTGACGACCGTCACCCAGCCCATGACGAACGTCATGCCCAGCGTGTTACGACCGTCACATGGCATGTTACGACCGTCACATGGCCAAAACAGAAATGCCTACAATTACGACCGTCACGGGCGTCACGCAGCGTGTTACGACCGTCACGCGTCTTGTTACGACCGTCACACATCTTGTTACGCTCGTCACGCATCCATCTTGTTACGCTCATAACAGAACTTTGAAACAGTCTACAGACCTGTTCCAAAAAGCCCTAAACTCACAACTCCTTGACGGCACAACCCTTGCGCCGTCACCAACCCTAATGCACTGATTTCAGACCATCAAACACATCTCGATTGTTGATTCAGTATGATTGATCAACAGGTCATTGCTTCACCATACTAATGTCGGATTCCGAAGCAAATAGCCATTGATCGCTCAAAGGAAAACAATCATTTAGTGTTTGAATGAACGAAATAGAAACAATATATCACATATATCGTACTTTGCATTAGGATTACTTATATCATATATAAGTTGATCGGTCTCAATTGCGTAACATATGGACGATCGATGTATCGCTGCTTCACCATACTAATGTCGGTACCGAAGCATAGTCAACATCAATCATCCAATTCGTACACTTATGATGCCAAATTTAATTACCTGTTTAATTAATTGATTCATTCTGTCTTTTAATCATATTAATACAGAAATTAAACAACTATCCGATTCATGGTTTCGTAAGTGGCTCTGATACCACTGAAGGAGAATTGCGGTCCAAAACACAGCGGAAATTAAAATTTTCTCCTTTAGAGATCCTTACGAATGGTCATGATCAGTGATAGAATATTTACCTCTTGTGACGGTTGAAACCTTTGGTGCAGATCTCTTGTGACGATCAAAACCTTTGATGCAGATCCACAAAGCGATCACGAACGTTGAACGATGACAACGTCTCTACTCAGTCCACACGAACGGATTCCTTCAATCTCAGTGCTAGCTGGTACGAATGAAGGCTTTGAGTGAGAGAGAGAGAGAAAACGAAATAATGCAACCGCTATTAATGCTTCTGCACAAGGGTTCTATTTATAGAACCACTTGTGTGGGCTTCAAGCTAAAAAGCTCACTTAAGTGTATTTTGGCCCATATCTTATAATATGCCCAAAATCAATTAAGCCCATGGTATCTTACCATATTTCACATTCTACTCAAGTACACCGTACCTTACGATGTTCCATAATTCACTTAAGGGCACCATACCTTACGGTATTCCTTAGTTACTCTATCTCTCATCAATCCGTCCTTTGTGTGTGACCCTGTAGGTTTTCCTGACGTTGGCAATCATATTAAATCACACATTTAACATAATAAACAGTGAGCGGTATCTAGCAACACATCACTGCTACCCAAGACACGAAAATGTCATGTGATCTGACAATTCCTTCTGTGATAATACTCATGTGTATAATTACCCTTTTGCCCTTATGTCTATATTGAAGACAAGGCATAGACTGTGTCATCCTTGTCCAGTTCAATATTGGGCCCATAGACATTTATCCTGTTATGCAGGATGGGCAAATTCCATCTAGGCCACTCATGTCCCTCAGCATGCTTCGTGGAGTACCCATCAACTGTCTTTATGGTTATCCAGTTACGGACAATGTTGGATCAACAATAAAGCACTCGACTCTACATCTAGGATCCATAGTGGTTTCAGGTCGAAGAGTGGAATACACTATTATCACCATTAGAATAACTTATGACACTTTGCATAACCTTCTATATAGTATTCTCATAGCGGGTCAATCTGGTATAAATATTACTCCTAATATTCATACCTATGTTTAAGACTTGATAACTCTTTATCCATGATCCATGAGATGTGATCATCAGTCTATAAACATAATAGTCTTAATGCTTTAATGTTATCCCACTTCACACTAAAGCTCGACTACGGATACTTTAAGAATAATGTCCTTATGTTTAATGTGTTCTCACGATTAAGTCACACTTGATACATTAAACAGACTATCTATTCCAGGGACTTTATTAATCAATCATAATAAAGAAAAAGCCTTTTATTAATTCGATACAAGTACCAAAAAGGTATTGGCCTCTAGGGCTTACACCAACACGAAGATGAGCCTTGTGTCTACAAGAAGGTTAGTGGGAGCATGATCGTATTCCTGGTATTATATGTAGATGACATATTACTCATTGGAATCGATATCCCTACCCTGCAACAAGTAAAGTCTTGGTTGGGGAAATGCTTTTCTATGAAGGACCTAGGAGAAGCAACCTATATATTAGGAATCAGAATCTATAGAGATAGATCACAAAACTGCTTGGCCTAAGTTAGAGTACATACATAGACAAAGTGCTGAGACGCTTTAATATGAATGATTCCAATCTGGTAATGTGTTTTGCTTAAATGGTGGCACTGTGAGCTTGAAAAGTTCAACGCAAGATGCAGTTGCTGATTCTACAACTGGGGCCGAGTATATTGCTGCCTTAAGTGCAGCAAAGGAAGCTGTTTGGATAAATAAACTTGGCATAGTCCCTAGCATTGTGGATCCCATTGGTCTCTATTATGATAACAATGGTGTTATCGCACAAGCTAATGAGCCTAGATCTCACCAACGATCCAATTACATACTTAGGCGTTGTGCGAAAATATGTAAAGTACCTACACTTGACAATGTTGCTGACCCACTGACAAAGCCTCTTGCGCAGCAGAAGCATGATGGCCATACTAGATCAATGGGCATACGGGGTATGCCTGATTGGCTCTAATGCTAGTGGGAGATTGTTAGTGTAAGCCCTAGAGGCCAATACTTTTGGTACTTGTATCAAATTATTTATTAATAATAAAAGGCATTTTCTTTATTATGGTTGATTAATAAAGTCCCTGGAATAGATAGTCCGTTTAACGTATTAAGTGTGACTTAATCATGAGAACACATTGAACATAAGGACACTATTCTTAAAGTATCCGTAGTCGAGCTTTAGTGTGAAGTGGGATAACATTAAAGCATTAAGACTATTATGTTTGTAGACCGATGATCATATCTCATGGGTCATGGATAAAGAGTTATCAAGTCTTAAACATAGGTATGAATATTAGGAGTAATATTTATACCGGATTGACCCGCTATGAGAATACTATATAGAAAGTTATGCAAGGTGTCATAAGTTATTCTCATGGTGATAATAGTGTATACCACTCTTCGACCTGAAACCACTATGGATCCTAGATGTAGAGTCGAGTGCTTTATTGCTGATTCAACGTTGTCCGTAACTGGATAACCATAAAGACAGTTGATGGGTACTCCACAAAGCATGCCGAGGGACATGAGTGTCCTAGATGGAATTTTCCAATCCTGTGTAACAGGATAAATGTCTATGGGCCCAATATTGAACTGGACAAGGATGACACGGTCTATACCTTGTGTTCAATATAGACATAAGGGCAAAGGGGTAATTATACACATAATTATTATCACAGGAGGTTTTGTCAGATCACATGACATTTTCGTGACTTGGGTAGCAGTGATGTGTTGCTAGATACCGCTCACTGTTTATTATGTTAAATGCGTGATTTAATAAAATTGCCAACGCCGCGAAAACCTATAGGGTCACACACAAAGGACGGATTGATGAGAGATAGAATAATTAAGGAACATCGTAAGGTACGGTGTACTTAAGTAGAATACGAAATATGGTAAGGTACCAAATACTTAAGTGATTTTGGCATTTTATGAGATATGGGCCAAAATGCACTTAAGTGGGCTTTTTGGCTTGAAGCCCACACAAGTGGTTCTATAAATAGAACCCCTTGGGTAGAAGCACTGTAACTCACTGAGACAGAAAAACACAACTGAAGAGTTGGAATTTCGTATCTCTCTCTCTCTCACTCAAAGCCTTCATTCATAACAGCTAGCACTGCGATTGAAGGAATCCGTTCGTGTGGACTGAGTAGAGATGTTGTCATCGTTCAATGTTCGTGATCGCCCCGTGGATCTGTATCAAAGGTTTTGATCATTATCAGAGATCTGCACCAAAGGCTTGAATTGCCACAAGAGGTAACGATTCTATCACTGATCATGCCCATTCGTAAGGATCACTAAATGGAGAAAATTTTAAATTCCGTTGCACCTTGGATGGCAATTCTCCAACAGTTCGTTCATAATATCTTTTAATATGTTCAACTATTATTTTTACTTTCTATTGCATTTTATTTTCAATTGTTCAAACAAACAATCCAAAACCCCCAAGGCTTTTGTTTAACTAAGATAGAACCAAAACTTTGTATCGTCAAGTAGTCCTTGAGATTGATATTTGGGAAAACTTCCCTTATTACTACATTGGAAGATTAATACACTTGTTAATTTACCGATCAAGTTTTTGGCGCCGTTGTCGGGGGTGCGCTCAGGTATTTTTTGCGGCGCGACACTTTGACTAATGTTTTTCAAGCTGTAAGGTTTTAATGTTATCTCCAGTTGCAACCTTTGAAGGATTCTATCGATTTATGTCTGCTTTCCAAGTCTTGTTTTCAATAAACTTGTGAAAGAAAAACATATGAGTCGTCCAATAATCATAGTTCGTACCTTCAAGAATTAATGGTCGATTCACAAATCCTCATTCTTTAGCATTGTCAATTTTAAACAGAATATAGAGAAAACCCTAGAGCTCACCCAACCATAACAGGGTGCATGTCCTGATACCAATTGAAATTTAGTTATATTGATGACAAGATGTCAGACACAATGTTGGAATAACGTGTTTGACAATAAGATTTTGTAACAAGGAAAATAAATGCGTAAAATAAATAACACAAGTAATTGTTAACCTAGTTCGGTGCAAAGTCAGTTACGTCTAGAGTGAATCAACCCATTGAAAGGAAATTTTCTCTTAGTAGTCAATATTACACAATATTCTTATATGAATTCTCTGAGTTCAGTTTCATTTTCCTAATACTATCGATGAGTTTAAATCCAGGCTCCTCCCGAATCTGATAACCCTGTCACTTTAACTCAAAAACTCTTCCAAGTGTTTGCATAATTACAAAATTATATATGAAGTGATTAATCACAATTAAGACACAAATACTTGATTCTCATAACTTAGAAATGTAACCCATGAATAAAGTATTACAATCCAAAAAAACACAAAGACCCAATAACAACTAGAAACACCAAGTTTCATAATACAAGGTCTTAGTCGTCACATACATATGATGTCTCCTTAAATAACAACAATTGGCCAACATAAAACCTCAGTAGGGTTTGGGTTTTGGTGTGAACACAACAGGATTCCAAAAAGCGCACAAAATATCAATCTTCATAACGTTGATTATGAATCTTGATTAAAACAAATATAATAAAATTTGAATCTAATATGAATATGAATTCCAATCTTATTAAAAAAGGATTTGTAATAAATCTTTTCCAAATGGGTATAGACTTTAAAATCAGATCTTTGATTGAACACAAAAGGAAAGAAATCTTAAAAGTGAGAGATTCAATCCATTGAACTTGCGCGCCAAGTAAGTAGCTTGAGATACAATATCTCGAACAATGTGAGAACATCTTACTTAATATATTGCTTACAATAATTGCACCATGAAGCACCTTGAGACAAAATGTCTTGCATAATGCCATAACATCTTTATTAACATGTTACCTACAAAAAAATTTCAATCACATATAATAACACTATGATTAAGGTTCTTTAGTTAAGATTGTGTAAAACCTCTAGTTATGTAAGGTTTTTGACCTAATATTGTAAAAGAGCTCAAGTTGTTTTATGGTTTGGCTGATCCTGTAAAAAAGATTAAAGTTTATTTTAGTGCAAATTTTTAGGGGAAACTCTTGAGGATTGGAGTAGACCAACTGATTTAAGTGGAACCTAAATAATTCTCTAGTGTGATTTCTCCATCACTTATATATATATATATATATATATATATATATATATATATATATATATATATATATATATATATATATATATATATATATATATATATATATATATATATATATTAATGAATAGTTGGCACAATTGATATGACATCATCATTTTCAACTAGTTAATCATATATTTCAATTCATTTAAATATATTTGTTTAATCTAAATTCATTAATTATATTCAATGTCATTTAAATATATTTTTATTAAATATGAATTATTTAAAAAGAGTACTCATTTTTTTTCTTAAAACTTAAATAACTATAATATTAACTAGTATTAATTTTTTCTTAAAATTTAAATAATTATAATATATATATTCATGTTTTTCTTAAAACTTAAAAAACATTGAAATCAAAAATCCAAAAATATTAGCATAATATTACAATATCTCTTCATAGAAATCTATAATAATGATAATTTTTCACCAAAAATATAATACTTTATTGATATTCATCTCTAATAATTACAATATCTCTTAATATCATAAAAAAAATTCAGAAAATATTCAAGCATGACACCAAATCATGTTTTTTTAAAAAAATAACCCATTTTTTCAAGGAAATTCCCAAAATAGCTCTGGTTTCAAAAAAATTCCCAAACTACCCCACTTTTAGGAGGAGTCGCCAATTGAATTGGAGACCCCTCTTAAAAATTGAATGGAGACGCCAATTGGATTGACTAGGGCAGGTGCCCTAGCCAATCCAATTGGCGCCCCTGTGTAGGACTTAAGAGGAGGCGCCAATTCAATTGGAGCCTCAGTGTAAAATACAATTTTTTTTTGTAAATGGTATACGTGATAGATAAATTTGATATATGATCAATTGATATTAATAAAATTTTCCGTTTACACAAAGAAACCTAATGGTGATGACCGGGATCACCTAACTGACATCCGGTCCCACATCCTCTAGCTACCCTAACCCGTGGCCCTAACCCACGTTGATGATTCGGTACCGGTGTTTTAGCATCTGAGGGACCATGAGCGTCACTACCAACAACAGGAGAAGGTCTGTTGAGGTAGTCAGACAAGTCGACATAGTCTTCAGTATGCATCGATGGTGTACCGCCGTAGCTGAGCTCATGACCTATGCCAGAGAAATTGAGAAATGGTTTACTCATTGATGGACGACCAGGACGGTTGAAGGGAGACATGGGTGTGAAATATGCGTCGAGGAAAGGTTGGAAAGGTTGTTGGGGTGTTTGGTGGAGATAGGGTTGTTGGATGTTTTGGTTTTGTGAGGTTTGAGCTTCTTGGCTACGGTAGGAGGATGGGCGGTTGGTGTTGAATGATCGTTGGGTGTTCTGGCTTAGGCAACTTTGGTAGGGTGATGGGGTGGGTACGAAGCGATATTGAGTCTCAGGTTGATGGTCAATTTGTTGGTGGTGGTATGGGGTATGCTCTTGGTATTGAGGTTGGGTGTATGGAATGTTTTGGTTGTATGTTTGTGTGTTGGTTGAACGAAACGTTTGACGGATAAGGGGTTGTGTGTATCCGGTCTGACACTGTTGTTGGGAGTTTGATGTTGAGGTGTCAGGTGTGTAAGTCATCTGGCGTGGGTCATACAATTACATATCCTCGGCGATGAACTAAAAATCAACCGATATATACCAAGCCATATAAGTACGACTTGGTTTTTTTTCAGTTGGCATGATTGTGTCAGTTAAGACATGGCCATGAAGGTGATTCCATTTGCGACACTCCGATCTTGCGAAGCTTTGCCATGGATTGAAGTTCCATTGGTCGTTAACTTTGCGCAGATGCCATTCTCCTAGGCTAGCTGGGGGATCTGAGATATTTTGGGGCATACCGAACTGCAGCTTCACACGATCACTATTGTGCATCTCCACAATTGTGAACCGTATTATCGGTGTACGTGCAGTCCATACGGTCGCGTCGTCAGCATTGACTTGATGGTCATGATCCAAATTAAGGTATGGACGCCAAATGAACTAAAATATAAAAGAAGATTGGATTATAGTCAAGGTAGAAGAAGTTAACAAAATATAACGAAATAATTAAGTTATTTTCCTTACGTTTGTCGGTCAAAGGTAATCCAATAGGTTGCGATACTGAGTAATACAGTGTCTTGGACATCTGTTGTAACTCATACCACGTGCAGACCATCTATTGTATTCCTAGTTACATGAGAGTTCTCCAGTCATATGCATGGCTTGGTTACGTTCATGCAGGTTTTCCATGTCTTTTAAACACTTATCTCGACCAACAAAAAAATTTCGTTGTCGCTTGGTAATTCTCCACCCATAATCTAAAGTTTTTCATGAGTCAACATGTTTTGTCGATAAATCTAGTAAAACACGCTTCTTCTATTATTGGTCAAACAATCACTTAAAAGTGAGCTTGGGGGAGCCACACTTTGGCCTCAAAAGACCAAAAAATCAGGATTTTGAACCTTATAAGAAAACCAAGAGTTATGTTGATTCTTTGTACGGTAAAATCTTGCCATTTGTCATAGACTCCCTAGTTATTCTTTTTTCCCTGAAATGTGGTAATTTGGTTGTTGAAAAATGATATTCTTACACTAATTTGCTACACCTACACTCTATTTCATTGTACATCAATACGGTGAACAGTGAAATATTATAATATTTTTTTTAAAATATAAATATATATATTTTTAGATTAAATAATATTAATATAAAATTATGTGATTAACCAAATTCATAACTTCATTAGTCAACCTTATACATTTTATTAACTAACTTCGTTTACTGCTAAAAATTATTTTTAATATCTGAACGTTTTTTAACCAACTTCATAAGTTCATTAACCAATTTTTTTACTTTTCATTAACCAACTTTTGTTTACTGCTAAAAATTATTTTTAATAACTGGGCGTTTATTAATCAACTTCATAACTTTATTAACCAACTTTTTACTTTTCATTAACCAACTTTTGTTTATTACTAAAAATTATTTTTAATAACTGGATGTTTGTTAATCAACTTCCTCACTTTATTAACCAACTTTTTTATTGTATTAACCAACTTTATTTCACTACTTTAAAGTTACTGTTCACGAGCATTGTTCACGCACTGTTCATAGAAAATATTTTGTATTTTAAAATAACACTGTTCACTGTATAAATATGGTAAACAGTGTATATGGTGTATGCATTTGGTATAAAAAATGGTGTAGTAATAGCATTTCTGTTTGGTTTTGTTTCAAGTATATTCCGGTACTTAGTCCTTAATGCTTTGTATTTTCTCGCTACTTATTGTTTGTGTGTATGGCAGATGGAAATATTCTTAGAAGAATAACGAAACGTAAAATTGACTCTTCGAATTTTGGTCAAACTATTATAATTGCTACACCACATTTTGATTCTCAAAAAAAAGGGGAAGCATGTTAAACAATACCAAGGATAGTAGAAGATCATTGCCTTATAAACTAACTAAATAATATATGGTATTTTCTGCCAAGGAAAGTTTTATAGCTATTATCTTTTATGGTGAGAGTGATTCTCGATTCCTTTCATCATTTAAGACTCCCCTTCCATCATATCCATCAAAGATTCATGCATTGGTTCTAGAGGCCGATGCAAGATAGGTTGCTAATTTGGGTCTTCTTGGTCGTCAATCAGTTTTTACGGAGTGCATTCCCTATATAGCCAACTTAATGGCTTTAACTTGTTGTTCTTTCATGTTTGATGTTGCTCAATTGATGAGGGGGTACGAATTAGCATTGAGTTAGAGCAAGCGAAGTTTGAGGCTCAAAGAGATACCAGAACTTTTCTATGGGTTCATGTCAAGCTAGAATAAGCTAAAAACGATTGTTATAGTGGGATGCAGAGCTCTATCATTCTCGTGAAAGTTTAGAAACTGACGTTTAGAATAATCAAACAACAACAACAAGAAATCTCATGGATTATATCCAATTTTAGAATGAAAAAAGGAATAAGAATGAGGTCTTGGCATTTAACAGTAATGAACAAAAGAAAATCATGGAGGCCAAACTACTGATTTAAAAATAGGGGTTGTTCCCTAAAATGTGAAAATGAGCTCTTGAGAAAACACTATGGGGAGGTTAAGTTCAAATAGAATGGAGGTAAAGGTTCACTAGGAGACTTGTCTTCGAGGTGAAAAGAGAATCTCTGAATTGAGATATGAAGTATGCAAAATTGGCCATGTGTATTATGAATATGAGATGGAGATCACGCATGTGAGTATTTAATGCTTCAAAAATGTTAATGCTAAAATTCAAGTGTTGAACACTATTGTTACTTTAGAGATGATTGGTCTAGAGCTTCTCAAAAGGAGTCGTTCATGGGGGTGTGAAGTTGATCAGTATTTAGTTGTTTCTAGTAAGAGATGGTGAGATTCAAGTGTGGTCTTACACCTTAAGGAAATGTGGCACTTGCAAACACTCTGACGACCAAATACGTTTCTATAGGAAGCAAGAGGTATTTTATGCAAAGAGCGTGTATAACTAATTTGATGTTTGTTTCCTTTTATAGATAGATATTGGGGTTTGCATGAGCCTAGAACCTTCTTGTGTCTGAATCATGCGGTTACCTATGACATATTCATACTTATTTATGAGGTCTTAGACTCTTATTTAGATCCATAATTAGTGGAATGATATCTCAATCTGACGTCATTATGATGTTTCCATCTTCTAATCAAATGGTCCATGGACCTCCACTGGTAAGTAATAAGCTTGATATACTTGTTATGGACTAGATGCACAATTAGACTATTAAATATGTGGGAATTCTCTTTCCACCCTACGGGGTGTGCCCTAGACATTTGGAAATCCAAAAAACCCCTTCCAGTTCCGAAGATGCATCTCCATGTGTATCTTAAATCACATCAGCCTTCATATTTAAGTCACACACCCCACTTTTGTCAAAATATGATCCAGAGATGCAGTAGGTTGGTTCGTGGCAGCTTATTTTATAATCACTTTTAAAAATCACTTTTTTCGAATCTAAACCAACCACCCCCCCTTTTGTTCTATCGGTAGATTAATTAAACAAGAATCCTTGAGAATGATATTTGAGTCAATTTGTTGTTAAACTCCATTTTTGAAAAACTACTCGGTTTGATCCGCGTGCGGCAGTGGATAAAATTGGCTCCGTTGCCGGGGATTCTTGTTTCTTTTAATCGTTTTTAGAGTCATAGGTGTTGTTTTTTTTAGTATTTTTTTTCCCTAACTTTTTTGCGTATCGGTCTTTTTGCGGTTTAGGATAAAAAAAATTGTTTTTAAACAAATTGTCTCATATTATTCCTATTTTTTGTCGATTCATTAGGAAAAAATCAGTAATCAAAAGCCTTCATTTATGGAATAAATAATGGATGCCGCCCTAAAAAACCGAAATTCCCTATTTTTCTATTTTTTATGATTTATTTTCTGTTTTGGTAGTTTCAGAAAATTCCGAAAAAATTCTCAAAATTCTTAATTGATGTTATTAGATTAATTTTCGTATTTTTTTATTTTTTTTTATTTTTTTTAATCATTTTTTTCGTATTTCAATTGTTTTTACTTAATAGGGACATTGTCGGTATTTTCCTATTTGTTGCTACATTGCTGAGTTAGTTGTGTTTTCTCATTATTTATTGATTCTTTTTTCTTCTTTTCTATTAAGTTTAACATGGCTGACCAAAGAACTCTGAGAGAACTTGTTGTCCCTGATGTTGATTATAATGCTTTGTGTATTGAATATCCTATTGCTATCAAATCCTTGATTGGGAACATGTCACTTAACTCCCAACAGTTCATAACAAGGGATAATTTTGTGGTCCAAGCAAAAGGTGTGAATGAGATTAAGGTTTCTTCTTCCAACAAGGCTCTAGAAACCAGAATTGATGAACTTACCTCTTTAGTGAAACAATTGATGCTACCCATTCCACCAACACCACCATATAACCCTCCACAAGTAACCACCTTTTCACCTTCTGAACCTTCACTATAGGAACTTGTCAAACAAATGGCCGCCAACAATCTCCAGTTCCAACAAATGACCGATTCTAGCATTCAAACCTTGAACACGTAAATGGGACAACTTGCTACTCAAATAAATAGCATGCAAGCCCAAGGGGCGAACCAGCTTCCAGCCCAAATAGTTGTCAATCCAAAGGATTCTAATGCTAATGTGAGTGCGATTTCGTTGAGATCTGGAAAGGTTACAGAAACAGCCACAGAAAAAAATAAAAACATTGTTAATGTAACACTTGAAAATAAACCTGAACCTTCTATTGATGTTGAGATTGAAAAAAAGTATGTATCATCAATCCTTTTCCCAGAAAGAGTACTGAAAAATAAGAAGATTGACGAGGAAGAGCATTTTGTTTTTCAAATAGAGTTGGTTTCTGAGGTTGTTGATGAAGTTTATTCTAATTTGTTTTCAACTGATTTTCCAACTTTATCGGGTTTTGATGATATTTACTCATGTGATGATTGTACTAACACTAACCTTTGTGTTGTTTGTGCTGAGATTGATGCTGCCTTGCAGGGTGACAGTGTAAATGAAGTTGTTTATGTAGCTGAAGCTCTTGACATTCCGGCTGCCCCAAATATACCATTTATTGAGCAACCACATTGTTTAGAGCCTAAACCATTTCCTGAGGATTTATATTATTCATCAAAGCTTCAACTTAAGCAGAAACATAAGAAGGGAATTGAATGGACTTTGGTCGACACTCGGGATATTAGCCCATCCATATATATGCATATGATCTCACTTAAAGATGTAATAAAAGTAGTGAGGCAGCCCCATAATCCTTTTATTCTTGATGTTGTGAAAAAGGAGATCACTTTCACGTTCTCGTTCAACACTTTTACTTATCGAAGATTCTTCTTTGATCCTGGAATACAAGACAAATGCACTAATCGAAATTTTAAGGTCAATGGACATTATCCAAAGCTACTCCATGAGAACCTGACTTTGGAAGGAGATGATGTAGAAGAGCTCTCTTTAGGAAAGGTTGCTTATGCAATCACTTACCCGCCTTGACTCCTCGGGTGTGTTCTTTCCTTTCTCCCACTCTTATTTTATATTTATGGTTTTTCATTGAGGATAATGTATGTTTTAGGTGTGGGGGAGGGAACCATTTATTTATTTTGTTTTCTTTATTTTTTTTAGTGTTTTGTTTGTTTTCAGTAATAAAATAAATAAATAAATAAATGCATCTTCTTTAAAGTTTTAGGCTATAGGTTACTTTGAGTCGAGTTTGCGGAGACTTGGGAAAAATTCACAAGATCGGTATTGTTTTAACACCGTAAGTCTCCTGCATATGGAAATTGAGTTGAATTTTTATTATGTTTTAGCCTTACATTCTCATCCTCTGACAACTCTTGAGTAGTTTATTTCAGCAGTCAGCACCATCTCACACACACTCCACGCAGGGAAGCCGATGAATATAAGTGAGTGTTCCGAAAAGAAAAAAAAGAGAAAAATAAATAAAGGAATGCACCTTCTAAGTTTGGTGACCCTCACCCGGTCACTTAACCCAACGGTTGTGGAACCTTCAAAAAAAGTTGGAAATAAGACTCTTTTGTAGTTGGTTCAGCGGTTTCTGGTGCTGAACTTGGTAGGGCGGATTACGGTCCGATCCCCCACAACTACAATTGAGTAAGCAAAGGATTATGCCACTTAAGTACCAGAACCCCGTGCAGAAAAGGATCAGAGTCACTAACCGGTCGCCCTGCTATGAGTGTGTGGAGATAACGGGATTAATGTGATTGCGCCTGAATGAAAAAGAGTCAAAGAAGGATGAGTAAGTTAGGCTTTAATATAATAACATGATTCGAGTTGATTTGTGTATTCAGGAGGTTTATGTCTGCATAACTGTGGATTAGTGTTCTTACAATGTCCTTAGTGTGCAAGATTAGTACCTATCGAAGCAAACTTAACCGAAGATGACTTGTAGCCTAGAATGAGTAACCGTTGATGTGTCTGTGTTTTGTTTTTTTTTCATTTTGCTCGGAGTGCAAAAGTTCAAGTGTGGGGGATATTTCAGAGATACATCTCAAAATATCCCCTTTAATGGTTTCAAGGCAACAACACTCTCCCAACATTGTAATTTTTTTAGGCCAAGTTATATTAAAGTAAAATCAAGTTATATTAAAGTAAAATGAAATTAAAAAGTCACCCATTAATTAAAGCAAAATCAAAATTTATCGACCATACATAACTTGTTCTGAAAATACAAAAATAATACAACCAAACATAACCTACTTAGTATGTTTAACCCACGACATCTCCACCTATACTGCAAAGCATTAAGAGCCTAAAAAGTAATATTTTCTGTAACACCCTGAACCCTGCACATAGTTTATCGCGTAAATTAAATATAAAATAAAACCACGTAGGGTGTTACATATTCATAACACACATGACCTGCTCCGTAACACGGGTTTCAACAGTAAATTTCAATATACACATTTGTAATAAGGATGTTTACACGACATCCAACTTATCTGAATCATACATGGGATGTTTACACGACATCCAACTTATCTGAATCATACATGGGATGTTTACACGACATCCATCTCATATGATCGGTATTATATATTCATATAATAAGATATTCATAACATGTCACTGCACGCTCACTTCCATTTTAAAGTACCATCGCAGCGGAATTATCATCACAATTATGAAAGATAAAGCAAGTAATAACATTTAGTCTCAACTTCAATTGTAATAACAAAATAAGAGAGTTGTAATCAATCAACTCAACTTCTTAATAATTCTCAACAACAAAATTAGTCTTATGACTTCAACATAATCAAACATAAGGAATAAAATAAGCGTTTAACCCAATCCGATGTTACATGATCAGGGCAAGGTACCACTAGTAAAAGAGACAAAATAAAGAAGTAATCCAAGAGTTATCTTCCACTTACATCAGCAATACTACTCTTGAGTATCAGCATGATGCCTATGTAAAGGCAACATTCAAACAGAAGGGGTGAGAATTTATTTCAATAATAACGATATAGAATGAAGAATAGAGTACAACATCTACACAATCATGCACAACAATATATCACATTCTTACATCCAAATCATAATCAACATCATACACGGCAACATGTCAGTTATCATCAACATCATACAAAACCACATCTCAATTATCATTAACATCATCTACAACAATATCTCATCCAACAACACATCAACAACAACCAATACAAATGCAACACTTATGAAATGTACTCAACACCAAATTGACATGCATGTGGTACCAAATATGAACACTCAGGTTCATCTCACTCCATGATCCCCACCATAGGATCGATTCTCTCTTGGAACCAGAGCACACCAAAATCGCTACCATCACCATAGGTAACGCTTCACTAATCCCCCATAATAGGAATTGACTACTCGCACCCAATCCATCACAATGGGATTGAGGCTCACAAAAACTCGTTATGATCAACATATGTAACACTTCACTAATCCCTCATAATAGGAATTAGCTACTCGCATACGATCCATCACCATAGAATCGAGACTCACCAAAATTGGACCGAAGCCCATACACCAAGATGCATGACTCACAAATAACATGCATTAACACAACAAGGTTCACCTAAAGGATCCCCAAACATATCTCATTATTTATGCATCATATCATTCATCATGCAACAACCAATTCATTTTACCATATGAATAGCATCAACATATAGCAGCAACTCGTCAACATCTTAACATCATTGACATAACAACATAATTATCACACCACGATATTATAACAATGCAACGATTCATCAACCAAACACATAAACCAATACATTTATTAACATAGTAGGCATTTAAATATTATTAAAACATATCAACAATCACTACTATGTTATAGGCTTGAACTTTAGCTTTCTAACGCTTTAAACGACATCAAAATCAGACTTACGAAATAAAAGTTATGACCAAAATCGTCGGGATATGTCAACAATTCATTAATCGAACATATGAATAACAAATTCACCAACACAGTAGGCATAGGAATAATACTCAAACAATTAACTTATCACCATCATGTTATATCTATGAGAGTTAGATTTCTAATGCTTTAAGCCCCAACCCAAAATGATTTGAGAGTTGAAAGTTATGATCAAAACCATGCACGAAGTCGTTACTAAAAAGTTGTTGTTTTTCTAAAAGTTTCAGCACAATTTTCATCTTCTTCAACCCCAAAAACGTCCATGAAAAAATCTACAAAATTATTTTATCCTTGAAACAAAGTTATATCTCTCTATTTCAAATATCCAACACTTCAAATGTCACTCGATTTGGACTTACAGATCAAAAGTTATGGCCAAAATGATTTCGACCGAAAAACACGAACAAAGGCTTCCGCGCTGAGCGCGACCGTGACAGACAGAATGCAGAATTTTCTGCGTTTTTCATCATCGAAGGCCTTCCGGACCTCCGATTTTAATTCTTTAAAAAATCCAAATGCTCAGAAAATTATAACCCATGCAATACTCTAATTATCTTCAGATAATTTTCAATTTTAACACATTTAAATCATCTAACCATTGTTTTAAGATTATGCCTAAAACCTTCAAAATTGAACAATGGTGGATATAAGTTCAATCATCAAAACAGAAAAAAAATACTCACATATAATCATCATATAACAACCATCATAGCATCTCAATTCAAAATTACGAATCAAAACACCCAATCCTAAGGATGTTAAAGGTTCCTCCATTTTACCCTTCTACCATACCCTTTACTATTGGAACAAGTCCCCACCCTTACCTGAATTTCTTGCAAAATTTCTGAATTGAAACCTTCACTCTCTTTCCTTGATCACTTTGCCTATTGCCTTTTTTCTCTTTTTTCTCCAATGTCACGTACTCTGAAAATCTCCCTAAACCTAGGTTTCTCTTAACTTTTTATTTTTAGGGTAAATTTTTCCAAATCACCAACTTGGCCCAAACTTAATTATCTCATATTCCTTCTTCCCACTAAATTTCTTAATTTCTCATATTTGCCCAAATTATTCTATCTTCACTAGTTAATATTATAAAAATAAATAAAACATTATTTTTAATTATCAAAATAATTCTAAATTATTCTACTTACTTCTATCATCTCTCTATACCCCTAACTCAAGGATACATACCCCGCCAATACTCAACCATAAAATAATTCATCAAAATTCATAATTCAAACAATTAAAATATAATAAAATATCTAATAAAAAAATGGGGTGTTACAACTCTCCCTCACTTAAGAAATTTTTGCCCTCGAAAATTACCTGAGGAAAATAGAGTCGGATATGACTCCTTCATCTGCTTCTCACGCTCCGAAGCATGCTCCCACCAGCTGGTCCACCCTAAACTACCTTCACTAAGGAAATCTCTTTACCATGCATCTGCTTCACTTCTCAATCCTCTATCTGCATGGGTGATACCTCAACAACCAGGTTATATCTCAGTTGCACATCATCCATCTGGATCACATGAGATGAATCTGAAATGTATCTCCTCAACTGAGACACATGAAACATATCATGAAGATTAGCAAGCGGAAACGACAAAGCAATCCGATAGGCCACCTCTCATATCCTCTATAAAATCTGGTACGGACCAACAAAATATGACGTAAGCTTTCGAGACTTCAAAGCTCGACCAACACTAGTTACCGACATAACTCTTAAAAACACGTGATCTCCCTCCTGGAACTCAAGTGATTTCCTCCTATTGTCATGGTAACTTTTTGAGGACTCTGCGATGCTTTCATCTTTTCTTGGATCATATTTATCTTTTCGGTCGTATGGTGAACAATCTTAGGTCCGAGCACAACACTCTCTCCTGACTCATACCAACACAAATAAGTTCTACACCTCCTACCATACAACGCCTCATATGGTCCATTCTAATACTAGAATGGAAACCATTATTCTAGGTAAACTTAATAAACGACAAGTATTTTTCCCAAATAACTCCTTGTTCTAGCACACGAGCCCTCAACAAGTCCTTCAAAGACTGGATAGTCCTCTCTATTTGACCGATTTGGTCAATCTATCCATAATCACCCAAATTGAATCGCATCCCTTTGAAGTCTTTGGTAAATCTGTTACAAAATCCATGGAAATACTATCCTATTTCCACTCTGGAATATTCAATGGTTGCATCAGACTCAACGACTTCTGATGTTTGATCTTTGACTTCTGGAAGACCAAACAAGCATACTGTAAGACCCAATTTTTGACCCTAAGATCCCTCATGGCATCATAGCATCACATTGCATAAACCTCAAGGATCAGTAAGCATCTTGTGCTCCTTTCCCTGTGGGTGGGATATCTTGAGAGTGGTTCTTTATCACCAAGCATGTGTGCATTGTATATCATTGCTTTTCTCATTTGTTTACTAACCAAAAGCACCAAAAATATGTCATCTAATATTTATTTTGCAGCTTAAGCAGTCAATAGGTCAAGTGCATCAGGTGAATCCATGTTACAAGAGGTGATGGTATTTTCTTGGTATGAGGACCATATGGCATTATATTGAGCTTATATGAGTTATGGTTCTATTTTGGAGCACTTTCCCCAAGTGGTTGAGGCCCAAGTTCATCAGGCAATTTCAGGTCATCTGAGGACCATATGATCAACTGTGTAGCCAATTGAAGGCTTTGGAGGTGTGGGAAATGATTTGAGACATCCCATTCATGTTCATACAAGGCCTATTCATCATTTCAAACCTTTATATTGAAGAATTTGAAGCCAGTGCAAAAGTTTCCCAAAATGGAAAGTGACATGTAATTTCAAGTTTCCAAAAATGGCAAATTTTTAGTCCACATTCAACTTAACTTTCCAACATCAAAGAAGCTTCAAATGAAGATTTGGTAAACATGAAAGTTGAAGATCTTTCTCTCCCATTTCCAAAAAGTCCAAGATCATGATCATATGATGAATGGTTAAGAAGTTATGATCCAATCATTGCCAAGTGTGCATGGAACTTCAAAATGCCATAACTTTTGACTCATAACTCCAAATTGAGTCCCTCTTTTTGCATAATGTTTCTCATGACATATATTTTCCAAATCCATCATGGCATTGCATGAAATTTCATCACATGATCATTTGCCCATGCATGGACATTTTGGAGGGAAATTTGGAAATTCAAAATTGGTGCATCATATGAACAAAATACCATTGCCAACATGTGCATGAGATGATTTTGAATGATTTTGAGCATCCATACAGCACTGTTCACGTCCAAATTTGCATGGCACCTCACATTTTCCAATTTTGGTCATACACCTTATTTTTCTTAATCTCAATTAACCAATGCAAATGTGGATTAGCAATGTGATTAGGACAAAGTATAAATGTCAAATCATAACAGAATTCTGGGTTTTTTTTTTTGAACATTCTAGATCCAAAATTTCTCTTCCCTCCAAATTTTTCTCTCAATTGAAACTTCAATTTTCTTCACATAAGCCATTGATTTTAGTGGATATTCTTGTTCTCTGATCATCATTGAGTGCAGATCAAGCTCTTGATTGAAGAATTCGAGTCGAAATCAAGTTGTGCAAGCTCAAGAACATGAAGATGGAAACTGACTTTTGAGCTAGATCCAAGCATCTCCAAGCTTCAATACATACACAAAGCTTTATAATATCATCTCAGGATTGGATCTACACACTTGCCAGGCCTTGAATCTACAGATTTCACTCATTGCTCTTCAAGAGGTTAGGTTTTCGAATCTCCTAATTCTCCACTTTATGAACATAATGTTGTAGATCCTTGATTGCTGATCATGCTGATATAAGTAGTTTTTGAAATGGTGAAGAATTGACTGAATAATGTTGATTTAAAGTTTTGGATGTGAAAATGTTTTCCTTCGATTCTCATGGTCCATGGATTGTTAGGATTAATTGATGGTAGATTTGGAACCTACATGGAATAAGCTTTCGTTTGATATAATTTTTGCTTGATTCTGAAAAAAAATGGATGAAGATCACTGTAGCACCACCGTCTTCATGAAGAAGACGGTGGAAACCACCGTCTAGGGTTTACTGGTTCAGTTTCTGGAATTACACTATAGAAGCGCCTTTCATGTATATGTCATGCGTTCGATTCTTGCACATAACATTTGTTTTGTTTTAATTTCCTTACTAGTGCTTGCGTGTGCGCTCTGTTGGCACATTCTTTGGCTAGCGGTCCCTTGACCATTCCACGTGCGCATTGACCAGTGATGTGGCTTGCCACATCAATTAATTAAACGTTGCGTTTTGTGTGGCGCTTCATTGGACCATGAGCGCCTCAGTTCAATTCCATGGCTGTTGCATTTCCATTTTGGTCATTGCAGTTAGTTTTTTTCCATTTATTTCATTTTTATTTCATTTTATTCATGATAATTGTAAAAATCATAAAAAATAGCATATTGATCCAATTAATTCCCATGTTTTTTTCTACATGATCATGTGTTTGTCTATTATTTTGTGGTGTTGATTTTTGGATTTTATCATTTCTGGATTTTCAATTGTGTTGGATTATTTGAACATGTATGCATATGTACCATGCTCCATTCAATCTTTTGTGAAATGTTCAATAATTGTCCAATTGCCATGAAATTTGATATGATGATTCCTAACATGTTGCATGATTTGTGAGATTTTATTTGGCATTTTTAGCATTTTTATTCTCTGTTTTAGACACATAGACTTTGGGTGTGACAATGTGTGTCACACAATTTGATGTTGATCTTGTCCATTTTCATATCCATGTCAATTGAGTTTTTCTGATTCCAATTTTTTGCATGATGCTTGTGTTTGACATGTTGTATGCTCATAAAAATTTTCATGATTGTTTGATTCATTTCTATTTTAATATGGAATTTTGATTCTTGATGTCCAATTGTGTGCTTTGTAATTGCCTTTGCCATATCTTGCTCATGTGATGCCTTTGCCTTATGATTTAGACTTGGTCCTTTTTAGGACATGTTCTTGCTTGAATAAAAATGCTTCATGTCAAATATTAGCTTTTGTTTTGGCTTTTTGCATTGCCTTTGACCCCAGTCTTTGCACTAGTGGTTTGTACTCATCTTTTGAGCTTTGTCTTTCAGGTTCAAGCAATTAGTTCTAATGGATGATGTGCTCTCATTATTTGAGATGCAAGTTACTTTGGTTAACTAACCTTGGTTGTGTTGTAGGTCCTTTGGGTGGTGGACTCATTTGAGTTGATTGCTTTTCATGGCTTACATGTTGTACATATTGGGAATGTCTGACTGTTGTCTATTTTGATTTGTCTGAGTGCTATACTGATTGTTTGGCTTTCATACAGGTACCTTAGCTTCTTTAAGTTCATTACTTGAACTTTGCTTTGCTTGTGGTTGGTTTACCACTTAGGTAATCTCTCTAACTCCATGTAGTCTGGAAGCCCTGTCGTTTCTTTTGGCAGGCATTTGGCTGAAGTCCTCCTTAAGAGGCAATGTTTGTGATTGTTTACTTTTGTGCTCAAGACCTCCTTGTTGAGGCATACAGGTTAATTCCTCCTAAGTGAAGAGGCAATTGACAGATAAAAGGGATTTGCAATCAATCCCCTGTTAATCAGTTGAGTCTTTCATTATGCTCGCACTACGTGCTGATGCTTTTGAATAAACACCCAAGATCTTGTATATAGAGTTAGTCATGTGGAGTAGAGTTCCTCATTCTGGACTCCCACACTTTCATTGATTTAAGCTCACCCAGGCCAGGGTTAAGAGCTATGAGGTCTAACCCTCATTTCCTTTTCATCAGCTTCACCCTGACTCTCAATGTTAGTGGTTAAGAGCTCAAGATACCCCTACAGTTTTGGCTTGTTTGTCGAGGTTGATATGACCCCTCTTGACTAAAGCCGAACCAATTGTATGAGCCTCTTGTTTGTGTATAGTGTGTGATGTTTGATTGTTTGTTTGCTTATTTGCATCTTTCATGTATTATCATGCATTCTGTTTGCTCATTTGTTTTGAGGAGTCAGATGTAAGACCATTGATTGGCTATATGTTTCCTGTTCCTATTGGGGAGCTGGATATAAGACCATTTATTGGCACTCCATTTCCTATCTTATTTTGTTTTATGGAGTCAGGTGTAAGACCATTTATTGGCTATCTGTTTCCTGTTCTTTTGTGGAGTCAGGTGTAAGACCATTGATTGGCTATCTGTTTCCTGTTTATTTTGTTTTGTGGAGTCAGGT
Organism: Lathyrus oleraceus; assembly: GCF_024323335.1. Taxonomy (NCBI): domain Eukaryota; kingdom Viridiplantae; phylum Streptophyta; class Magnoliopsida; order Fabales; family Fabaceae; genus Lathyrus; species Lathyrus oleraceus. The sequence goes on along the minus strand of NC_066584.1, from coordinate 122,129,376 downwards.
GTAAGACCATTGATTGGCTATCTGTTTCCGGTTTATTTTTGTTTTGTGGAGTTAGGTATAAGTCCATTTATTGGCATCCTGTTTCCTATTCTTTGTTCAGGATTTGGAAGTAAGACCATTGATTGGCATTCTATTTCCGTTGTTGTGGAGTTGGATATAAGTCCATTGATTGGCATTCCATTTCTTCTTTATTGCTTTATTGCTTATTGCTTTAGCCTTGTGCTTGTTGCTTATTCCAAAGGATGGTACTTACTTGGATCATCTACATATGATCTCAAGAGAGGAACTCCTAATGAAGTTTTGCATCCCTTAACCTTCACCCTTTTGTTTCCTTAAGCCTCCATTTGCATGTTAACCCAAACCAGAAAACTATTGTGCAAACATTTTGACTTGTTTTCAAAACTAGAAACCTAGGCCTTAAGCCTTTGATTTTCAAACTTTCTTTTCATTATACTCATTTTGAATTGAACTCTTAATCATACTTTGACCATCTTTGTGAATACTTCTAACTGGTTAATTCAACTCACTCAATTGCTTTTGTGGCCCTTGTCCACTTCTTAATCAAGTTTTCATGCATTAGCCATAGATCTGAATTATCTTAGTGGTTGATGTGAATCTCACCTTTTGTCCTTAGTGATTGAATGGTAAGACTTCCATGCTTATTATAGGGCATAGTTCCTCACTAGAATGTTGAAGTTGTTCTCACATGGTGGACTTGTGGTTGTTTAGGTTGAGTGTTCTCCCGTGGATAATGAAAGACCTTAAGGCTTTTGTTTAAAATCAATCCACTCGCATTTTGAGATTTGTTACCCGAACTACGGGGTTTTGATCCTTATCTTTCATGAGAGGGTACGCAGGCAATGGGTTCATCCATCCAAACACAAAAATAATTAACTTGTACATTCTTTTCTCATCCCTTCAATCATGTTTGCACAATAAATATTTCATAAACAATAACTTTTTGCAACAATTTGTGAAAAGGGTTCCCTAGGAGTACCTAGGATGTTGTGGGTGCCTAACACCTTCCCATAGCATAATTACCCCCTTACCTAGATCTCTGTTTCTTTTATTAGTTTTCTCTTGCAAAACTTCTTAGGTTTTTGTTCGCTTTCTAGCCATTCCTTTGGATAAATAGAAGTGCGGTGGCGACTCTATCTTTGTATGATTTACCTTGGATCTAATTAATATTTCCAATGGTGACGATTACACCGCTACAGAAAAGTGGCGACTCTGCTGGGGATACTAATAGACCTTCCCTATTGGGTTTGCCAACTTTTCACAATTATTGTGACATATTGTTTATGACATATTTTCGGTGCAATTTGGGATGACTGTATTGTTTGTAATGATTGATTTGCTTGATATATCAATTGCTTGCATGCTTTGGTGATCTGTGAGATGAGTTCTATACCCGAACTCGAGTGCACATTAGGATAGGAGAATGGCATAGTCTCGTCGACTTATGTGGAGTTATTCCTTAGCAAGTTGACTTGCGAGTCCATTCAGTTGGTGGAGGTCATGTTGGATTAATAATGTCACACAAGTATTTGTGGTTAGGCATTATTCTTCCAAACATGTGCCTTAGAAGCCAAGGACCTTAATTTACCAAACCCATCTTGGCCTATTCTAGGACGTAGTGCGGAGGTCGTTCAGATGTAATATCTGATGCGATTGTTACGCGATACTACACTCATAAGAGTCTCTCTTGAGAATATTTTTGGAATACAAGTATTCGTTCCTACGATAATATTCGAAAGATGGGATGATGACTATGGGAATCTCTGGTAGAACATGCTTGGCAGGTTTAAACCCTAGTACACTCCCTTTGGGTGGTTCTTAACCGAGACTCCATGCTCGTGACTCACAACAAACCCGTGATTCATGGTTGATCCGTTCATACAACCTTAATATCAATGGAACCTGGGTGTCGATAAGGTGTAAACCATAATCCACCAAAACGGATGATTGATATTAAGGAGGTTGAACCGTTCATATATCGTTAATATCAATGGAACTTGGGTGTTGATAAGGTGAAAACCATAATCCACCAAAATGGATGATTGATATTAAGGATAATATGAACCATCCCATGACCTTTGTCTGGTGTGCTTTGCTTGATCCTTGAGTGTGATTGTTGCATTCATGCATTCATCCGCATCCATATCATCAGAAAAAGAAAATTTTCAAGGAACTTAAAAGGGTTATTTGCAAAATTTTCAGATATGGAAAGACCAAAGCGGTATACAAAGAAGTACAGCTTCAGACAGCCTGATCTGAAAGAGTTAAGGAATCTGACATCTTATGTACTAGATCCCTTGGGTTTCAAAGCTCGTTTCGGGAAGCTTCTGCCTCTTCTGACTACTCAGGTGGATGAAGGGTTGATGGGTACTTTAGTGCAGTTCTATGATCCACTGTATCATTGCTTCTCTTTTCCAGACTTTCAACTGTTGCCTACCCTTGAGGAGTATGCTCATCTTATGGGTATACCTATTCTGGATCAAGTGCCGTTCAGTGGCTTGGAGAGTATTCCTACTTCTCAAGAGATCGCAGACTTGTTGCACATAGATGAATCATTGGTTAAAGCTCATATGACGACCAAAGGTGGAATTCAAGTTCTTCCTTCTGAGTTCCTCATCGCTCAAGCTACCGTTTATGGGAAAGCCATGAGTGAGGATGCCTTTGAAGCCATATTCGTGCTTCTCATCTATGGACTGGTATTATTCCCCAACATCGACAAATTTGTGGATGTGAACGCTATTAGGATCTTCTCTGCTCTTAATCCTGTTCCGACTCTGTTGGGTGATACCTATTTCTCTTTGCACCTGAGGAATGCAAAGGGTGGTGGCACTATTGTGTGTTGTTTGCCTCTGTTATATAAGTGGTTTATTTCTCACTTACCTCAGACGGTAGCCTTCAAGGAGAACAAGGGATGTCTACGGTGGTCTACGAGGCTTATGTCTCTCACTAATGATGATATCTCCTTGTATGATCATGCATATGACGGTGTCCAGATCATTGATTCTTGTGGTGAATTCTCCAATGTGCCTCTTCTTGGTACATGTGGTGGGATTAGCTACAACCCTATCTTAGCACGTCGTCAGCCTGGGTTCCCCCTAAAGGATAAACCTAATAACATTCTGTTAGAAGGTGTGTTCTTTCAAGAGGGTAAAGATCCAAAGGCTTAAAGGTCAGGATGGGTCGCGCTTGGCGCAAGATCCACAAGAAAGGCAGGAAAGAGCTAGGTCCTAAGAATTGCATTGCTTTGGAGCCATACACTGCCTGGGTAAGGAAGAGAGCATCTGAGTATCTCATGCCTTACGATTATCCAAGACCTACACCTTTGATTGTGGCTGGGCCTTCAACCCTCCCTAATCAAGGCGTAGAGGAGTTGAGAGATGAAGACCTTTCACGTGCCTGGATCCGTGAAAGAGAAGAGTTGTTTCAGCAAATCAAGGAGAAGGATGCTATGATCGAGTTCCTCGAGCATCAGGTCATCGATGATCCTGATGATGCATGGTCTTCTTTACTTCCTCGGTCTTCTAAGTTCTGGAAAAAGAGGTATGACAGACTCGCCAAAGAGAAGGCGGATATGGAAGCAGCATATGAGAGAGAAGTGAAGAGGCTTCGAGCAGCTTATCTTCCGACGTCCCGAGCTTCTAGGGATCCATAGGATGTTTATTTTCCTTTTCTCTTGTAATATGCTTGACAATGCTGTACTTCTTTCTCAGATATATTTGATGAGATATTTTCCATATGCGATAAAATGCTTAATATTCAAAATTTGCAAATCATACCCTAAAAGTTCCTCTGAAATAAAACAAAATCATATGCACAAACATTGCATGCATCATTTGCATAAGCAGGTTTTGTTTCAGCCTCCAGTCCTGTGGTCTGACTTTGTTTGCTCTTCATTTATTTTGAAGACAAGCTGACTCACCGGTACTTCACCAGAGCCAACTCTTCCAGAGTGATGGATCAACTTGAGTAAGAGAACCGTGAGCTCAAAGAGGAAGTCTCGAGACTGAGCGCCTTGATGGAATCGTTCATGGATGCCCAGAGCCAGTCGTCTCCACCACCTGTAATTCCTCCCCAGAGGACAGTCGTTTCTGAGATTGTCTCTCCTGCTGTGCCAGCTGCCAGTGCCCAATTTGTGCCAACAGCCATGCCGTCCGGGTTTCCTTGGGGGATACCTCCCAACTTTATGCCCGATATTCCTCCTCCAACGTTTGCTTCAATGCCGGCATCTAGCCCGGTCCTTGCTATTCCTTCTCCTATCGTGCATACCACTCCTAGGGTAGACAACACCATCTATCATTCTGAGCCGTCTGAGGGCCCAGATGTTAACGAGAAGATGGATGTGATGAATGACCAATTTCTTGAACTCCTCAAGGAATTGAAGAATCTTCGAGGAAAGGACCTCTTTGGCAAATCTGCTTCTGAACTTTGCTTAGTTCCCGGTGTGAAAATTCCCGTCAAATTCAAGGTCCCAGACTTTGAGAAGTATAAGGGGAACACCTTCCCTCTGAGCCACCTGGTCATGTATGCCAGGAAAATGTCTACTCAAATGGATAATGATCAACTTCTCATTCATTATTTCCAGGATAGTTTGTCCGGTGCTGCACTACGATGGTATATGAGTTTGGATAGTGCAAACATCCGTTCCTTCAATGATCTTGGCGAAGCTTTCGTCAAGCAATACAAATACAACATGGATATGGCTCCCGATCGGGATCAGCTTAGAGCCATGTCCCAGAAGGACAAAGAGACATTCAAGGAGTACGCCCAGAGGTGGCGTGAGTTGGCAGCTCAGATTGTGCCTCCGCTGGAAGAGAAGGAGATGACCAAGATCTTTTTGAAGACCTTGAGTTCATTTTATTACGAGCGGATGATTGCTAGCGCTCCCTCTGACTTCACCGAGATGGTGAACAGGGGGATGCGACTGGAGGAAGGAGTCCGTGAAGGACGGTTGTCTAAAGATGAAGGCTCTTCTAGCAAGCGATATGGAGCATTTGCGAAGAAGAAAGATGGGGAGGCACATGCTGTGCAATCCCATGTCAAATCTAGAAGACCCTCTGCAAAGAGGAAGCCTGTGCGTTCAGCCAACAGTCAACACCAGGTGGCTCATATAACACCTGTTTTCAGAGATCAGCAACAACATCAGCAACAATATCAACAACCATCTCAGCAATATCAGCAACAACATCGTCCTCAACAGCAGGCCTACCAGCCTCGCAATAGTAATCAAGCTAGTACGAGTTATGAGAGGAAGAAGATCACTTTCGATCCGATTCCGGTATCATACGCAGAGCTGTATCCCTCTTTGATAGAGCGGAAACTAATTACTCCGAGAGACCCGCCAGCTATACCGGCCAACCCTCAGTGGTGGTATAAGCCTGATCAGCATTGTATATATCATTTGGGTGCTCCCGGCCACGATGTTGAGAACTGCTTTCCGTTGAAGAATAAGGTTCAAGACCTTATGAGATGTGGCATTCTGAGCTTTGAGGACGCAGGTCCTAATGTTAAGAGGAATCCTCTGCCCGAGCATGGGAAGTCCGTTAACATGGTCCAGGGCTGCCCTGGTAAATACAAGGTCAAATATGTTAGCCATATTCGACAGTCACTTGTTGAGTTGCACCGGTTGCTGTGTCAGTACAGTCATCTGGAGCATGATCATGATAAGTGTCGTATTTGTTCTGTTAATAGATTGGGTTGCCGCCTAGTGCACAGAGATCTTCAGGAATTGCTGGATGAGGGGACCATCGAGATCCTTCAAAAAAGAAATGTTGATGAAGATGAACCTGAGGTAAATGTGATTTCTCCGGTGTTCAGGATCCCTGAGCCTGTTGTCATTCGTTATGATGGTAGCAAGCAGAAGGTTTCTCCTTCCTTGGTTATCAAGCCTGTTGGTCCTGTGCCTTATTCTTCCGACAAGGCCATCCCATTCCGATACAATGGCGTCGCTGTTGAAGATGGGAAAGAGGTGACTGTGCCGTCTACCTCTGTTGTAAATATTGCTGATGTGAGCGGGTTGACCCGTAGTGGTCGCGTGTTTTCAGCGCCGAAGCCTCAGGCTAGGGCTGACTCTGTTGAGCGTCCGGTTGGGAATGCTGTGAATTCTCCGAACCCGGCACCTGTTGTTAAACCCTCCTCTGTACAAAAGACTCCTGCTTCTGTTGGCCCTAGTGGCAACTTGAACGAAGACTGTGATGAGATGCTGAGGCTCATCAAGAAGAGTGAGTACAGTGTTGTAGATCAGCTTCTACAAACACCATCCAAGATTTCCGTGTTGTCATTACTTCTGAATTCAGAACCGCATAGAGAGGCTCTGCAGAAAGTCTTGGATGTGGCTTATGTTGATCATGATGTCACAATCGAGGAATTTGATAGTATTGTTGCAAACATTACTGCTTGCAACACTCTGAGTTTTTGTGACTTTGATCTCCCTGAGGAGGGAAGAGACCACAACCTGGCATTACACATTTCTATGAATTGCAAAGACGACGCCATGTCCAACGTGCTGGTGGACACTGGGTCATCCTTAAATGTATTGCCAAAATCCACTCTCTCAAGATTGTCATTCCAAGGGCCTCCCATGAGGCAGAGTGGAGTTGTTGTGAAGGCTTTTGATGGGTCGCGTAAGACTGTGATTGAGGAAGTTGATCTCCCAATCAAGATTGGACCAAGTGATTTCCAGATTACCTTCCAGGTAATGGATATCCACCCATCATATAGTTGTCTCCTTGGTAGACCATGGATTCACGAGGCTGGCGCCATGACATCCACCCTACACCAGAAGCTGAAATTCGTTAAGAACAAGAAACTCGTTGTGGTAGGGGGGAAAAGGCTCTCCTGGTTAGCCAATTGTCTTCCTTCTCATACATAAATGCTGAGGATGAAGTTGGAATTCCTTTCCAAGCTCTATCTATAGCCGAGCCTGTTGAGAAGAGAACTCCTTCATTTGCTTCCTATCGAGATGCGAAACTGGCCATTGAATGTGGTGCAGTTGCTGGTCTAGGAAAGATGATCGAGCTTGAAGACAACAAATCCCGGGCTGGCATTGGCTATTCTTCTGGGGTCTTCAACGACAAAGGGCTGTTCAAGAGTGGAGGAGTCATCCACGCCGCTCGGAGTGAGGAAGCTGCTGCGATTCTGGAAGAAGATGCAGAAAATACTGGCAATTTTGTCAACCCTGGCGGGATCTGCACCAATTGGGTCGCTGTAGATGTAACACCTCAAAATTTGCCCTCCTCTCTTGGGACTAGCTTAACATATTGCATATCATTTTTAGGACATTAGTCATTGCATATTTGCACATCATGTGGATACATCAATCAAGTCATCCTCCTAGGTATTGGTCAGAAGATAAGAGGTTAAGATGCAAGCTAGGGTTTCATTGAATGGATCACTAATCATCTGAGGATGTGTGGTCCAAATTAGGGTTTCCTGATTCCTCAAGGGGGTTGAGCTTTATCTTGGTAGAAATGATACATCATCATCATCATCATGGTTTTGTCATCACCAAGAGATTGATCAGATACCTTGAAATTAGGGTTTTGACCACTGGTCAACCCTAATCAGTTGCATTGGGCCAATCAGGGTTTGTCAGGAAGATGGGGGTTTCAATGGATATGGGGATCACCATATGTTTATATTGAGCTTATGGAAGCTAGGGTTTCATGGTTGAGCCATTTCATCAGGAGTTTGAGGCTCAAGTGGATCAATGCATAACCAATTCATCTATTAGTCAGAAAAGTCAATTATGGTCAACTGTGCCTGAAATGATGGATTTGGAGGTGGGAGAGGGCTAGAGACACTTCATTCATGTCTAAACAAGTTTCATTTGACATTTCAAACATCAAGAATGAAGAAAATAAAGTCAGATGGAAACTTTCCAAAAATAGAAAGTGACTTGTAATTGAAAACAGCCAAAAATGGAAAGTTTTCCTCCTCAAAATTACGTGTCCAAAAATGCTTCAAATGAAATTTTGTCCAACATGAAAGTTGTAGATATTGCTCTCACCTTTCCAAAAAGTCCAAGAACATGAATTTCTCATGTGTGGTTGGAAAGTTATGGATTGATCATTGTCCAAAAAAGTTGATTTTCAAGGTGGCATAACTTTTGATTCACAAGGCCAAATTGAGTGAGGTTTCTTTGAGCAAACTCCGTTTGACATGCTTTATCATAATACATCATTACATTTCATCAAAAATCATCACATAAAAAGTCCATTTTTCAAGTGGACTTAATTTTAAAAAGTGGAGGGAAAAAGTGATTTTGAGAAATAAACATGGTTTTCACATAATTCCAATTGCAATAGCTCACAAATACCATTTGTAACTTGCTGCAACAAAAAAATTCCACTGTTACATTGGTTTTGCAAAAGTGAGGTGAAATTACCAATTGTCCATTTAGCATAAAAATGCATTTTCACTAATCCACTTCATTAACACTAATCTTGTTTACTAACATCATTAACATAGCATATATAAACATAATCCTAACTGTTTTCATGCTAATCATAACAGAATTTCATTCTAGATCTGAAAATCTCAAAAAACCTCTTCACTTTCTCTCTCACTTTTTTTCCAAAAATTTGCAATTTCTTCAAAAACCTTGCTTAGATCTTCATTGATTCATCATCTATATGCATTATTGAAGCTAATCAAAGCAAGAATTCATCATTTCCAAGCCAAATTTTGGACTGTTAAAGTGAGGTGCAACAATGGCAATTCAAGATTTCATCAAGATCGTGCGTAATTGAGCAACAAGACTTGTTCCATTCACTTCTACAAGCATCATAGAAGTTCTGTTTTCACATTTCGAAGCCTAAAACGCGCAATTCACAACTGTCATCATCTTGAAGGTCAGATTTCGACCTTAATAATTCTTGAATTTGTTTGGTGCTTCTTGTAGATCTTGTTTAGTAGAGAATTCTGCACTTTGAACCACTAAATTTGGTTGAGAAACGAGGAAGTTATGATGATTTGAAGTTTTGTGCACAAACATGTTTTGCTTCGATTTTTTTTTATTTAGCAAGAATTAGATCAAAATAATTATGGATTCATGATGTACGTTGAAAGACCTTTCCGTTGATATAAAGTTTGTGTGATTTGTTGACAAAAAGTTCTTGAGTGATGAACTGTATGAACATGATGTAGAACGCGTGAAAATTTCCAGAAAATATACTTTGATCCAATTTTTCGTGATTTGCCATGCTGATTGTTGTTCGTGGTACTGTAGCGTGGTCTCCTTGGCCTAGCGGTTAGTGAGAACGCTTGTGACCACTACGTCCAAGGTTTGATACCTGGAGCATGTGTTTCTTTTATTTATTTTCGCTTGCTATTGGCCAAAACGACGTAGTTTTGTAGCGCATGGAACACGCTTCGATTCCTTGCCACGCCATTTCCACTTTTTGCCTTGCCATTTATCTCCACATGTACACATGATTCCACATGCTTCCTTTTCTTGTTTTTTTATTTTTTTTCAACATTAGAAAATCCATATCTCATCCAATTTTTGTCCAAATAATGTGAGATTTTTTGTGGAATGATCCTTGTAGTCTCTACTATTTTTTGGTTATTTTTAATAAAATTGTGCACGTGTAGTTTTTGAAATGGCCTAGGGTTTGTATGAACATGTCATTCTGTGCACCATGCTCACTCTTTTGCTCATAAAATGATGATGCTTCATTAGAAATTCATGAAATTTTTTGTGCTTAAACTAGACTCATTCCTGGTCATTTTGGTATGTGGTTTGTAATTTTTGAGTTCCTGGATTGAGAGTTATGATATAATCTTTGGAGGTGTTACATTTTGTGCCATGCCATATCTTGTGCATCTTCTTGATTTTATTTGCCATGTTTGTTGAACTTGAATTGAGCTGGATTTTTGCATGAGTAATCTTATGAATGTTGAGAATACATGTGAAGTTTTCTGGAATTTTTGTATGCATTTCCTATTTGATTGGGATTTTCTTTGCTGTTTAGCCATTTGTGACCTTTTGGTGAGACATGTTTGTATTTGATTTGTGAAATTCTGGTTATTAATTGGATGGATTTGAAATTTGGCATGTGTATTGTAGACATCTTATACTTCATTTTGGTTTTGGTCTCATTCATTTATCATGTTTGGTTGCTGTTTCATGATTGCTCGAAGTTGGGGTACCAATTGTGGTCTAGTTTGAGCTTGCTTTTTCCTACCATGACTTAGTGAATTTAATTTCCATACTTCCTCTTATCCAATTTCCATGAAATTTGGTATGTTACTCATTGAATATGTTCTATTTAAGCTTGAATTTTCTTGGATATTAATGAGCTATTTTGGTATTGATATGATTGTGATCATTCTGTTTGCTCCAATGTGATTCCAAAGTGCATAGTTTGACATGTTTTGTGTATGAAATAGATTTGGTGCGTAGTTTTGATGTGAGACCAATTGGACCTTATTCTTGATTGATTAATCTTGGTTTAGGTTAATTTTCACTTGCTGTTATGAAATTTTCACCTCCTTTTGACCCTAGGCTTGTCCTAGTGGTCTTGTTTCTCATGGTTGAGTTTGCTTTTCAGGTTGAAGAGCAATTGCTTTAAGGAGATTGATTCAAGTTGATTGAATTTGGTTAATTGTTATGAACTAACTTGTTTTATTTTGTAGGATGCTTAGCTCACTTGCCTTGAGCTTGTGCTTTGCACATGTGATTGATTGTGTTGACTGTTGGTTCTTATCTGTTTGTTTTGATTTTGTGATTGGTATACTGACTGTATTGGATTGATTTCAGGTACCTTAGTTGCTATAGTTCATTGAGAACTTGCTTTTGCTGTGGCTTGGTTGTTTAACCAATTGAGGTATAGCATCACTAACTTCATGTAGTCTGGAAGACCTGGCCTGTTATTTGGTCAGGCAACTGTCTGAAGTCCTCCTTAAGAGGCAATGCTTGTGATTGTTTACATTTGTCCCCAAGCAGGTAAAGACCTTTGTTAAGGCAATTGGCAGATAAAAGAGATGTGCAATCCATCTCCTGCTATTCAGTTGAGTCATCCCTTTGCTCACACAACTGGTGTTGATGCATTGTGGATATTAACCCAAGATCTTGTACAGTTGTACAGTTGAGTCAGAGTCATAAGTGTAGAAGGGTTCCCGCTTTCTGGACCCACACTTCTTTGTCTGAAGCTCTCCCAGGCCAGGGATAAGAGCTGTGAGGCACACCCCTCACTTCCTATTTCATCAGCTTCACCCTGACTCTCAATGTCAGGGTTAAGAGCTAACCTCACCCTGATACAGTTGACTCGCTTTGGCAGTCTAACCCTTGATTGAGCCACATCTGTCTATATATAGTGTGTGCTAACTGTGAATGTTTGCTTTATTTTGTTTTGATTATGCTTGCATGCTTGCTTTGCCTAGTTAGGATTAGCTTGCTGTTGTGCAAGTAGATAGAAAACTCAACCTAGGACCATTGTGGAATACATGATAACTATTAGGCTCGAGTCAGTCTCCCTTTTAGTTTGTCATTTCCCACTCTCTGGTTAGGAGAAAGTTTCTCCCCTGTTTAGGGGAACCACGTTGCCCTGATCCTCATACCAGATGAGGTACGTAGGCAGGAGATCGTGCGAGATCTCTCCGGGCAGTCTTTTTCTTTTTTGTGTGTGTTTGCTTGACAGTTGCTAGGCTCGAGTTCCCGACTTCTTAGTAGCTTGTTGCTCGTGTGTTCTTGTGTGTTAGGAGATGGATGTAAGCCCAGCGATTGGCGTTCCGTATCCTCGCGTTGTGTGCTTGGAGTCCGGTATAAGTCCAACAAGTGGCATCTGGTTTCCAGTGTGGGTTTGTTTGGTTCGGAAGCTGATGTAAGTCCAGCGATTGGCATTCGGGTTCCATGTTTGCCTGTTGTGTTTTGTTTTTGTTTCGGCGTGCGTGAGCCGAACTACGGTAGCTATGATTCTCATTCCAGATGAGATACGTAGGCATAGGATGCGATATCCTAGCGAGCCCATTCCCCTCTTCTCCCATCTGTGTTTCTTGTGTGTGTGATGTTTGTTTTAGCAACCTTTTCTTTCTTTTAGAGCGTGGATCCCGTAGAGTACTACGGATGCGTAGGGGTGCTAATACCTTCCCTTCGCATAACCGACTCCCGTACCCTTTCTCTTTGGTCGCGAGACCATTTCCTTTCCAGGTTTACTTCAAGCGTTTCCTTTCCCTCTTTTGGGATAAATAACGCACGGTGGCGGCTCTGTGTTGTTTTTGTTTCAGCCCGCCGGTTGTTTTTCGCGGATGCGACAGCTGGCGACTCTGCTGGGGACGGAAGTTGACCTCTTGCTGGTCCATCTTCCCTAAGCGAGTCTCTCCTAGCGTTCTAGGATAGTTTAGGTTGTTTGTGTTGCTTTATTTATTGCATTTATTATTCTGACTGTGTATATATTTGCATAAATATTTGCATGCATCATACTATCATGTTGCCGTCCTCTGTGCAGGTGGTTCCTCTGTTTGGGGTGGGTGTTCTGAGTGGCGCTAAAACCCAGGCCCGAGTGTACACCTAGGATTAGTGTGGTCTCACGTTCCTCATTTGCTTTATCAGCATATTGTTGCAACGTGACATACCACAAGCCGGACGAGGTTCATCTGAGAGCTCTTCCTTGGTGGAGTATTCCACTTTGGTTGGGTTACCTCTTTTGAACTATTGACTTCGGTGACCGATCATTTCCCGGATCTTTGGTTTAGACGATCTTAAGGGAGCTACAACGGCACACCCGAAAGGGCAAACCCGTTGAGTATCCTTGCCCAATTGTCGAGACTATTATCCGCCTTAGGATGACCTGATTAGAATTTACCTGTGAGGGGAGGGTGTTTCTTTCAGATGCATGTTCAGATGGAGACTTTGATGGTGACTTTTGGTTCTGTTGATCAGAGTCATATTTATAAGTCGGATTTATGGTCAGTTATTTCAGAGACGCCGGAGTGTTGTCCGTGTTATTTATCAGTGGGGATCCGTTTATTTCAGGATTCCCCGGGCCGATTCAGAGCTTCTTATGGGTATCTGCTCAGAGATTGTTTGATGATGATGATGATGTATCTGTCGGTTCCGTTTATTTCGGAACCCTTGAGTTGGATTTGTGGTTACATATTCCTTCAGATGGTTATGATCAGTTCATAGATCAGGGTTGTGACTCAGTGCAACAGATGATCAGATGACTTAGAGGATGGCAATGCATTGCATTCATTCATCAACATCATTACATCTTGCATTTACCTGCATCTAACACATGTTTATCCATATGCAGGGACACTTTTGATCGAGATCTTGGTTGAGAGATTTTCTGCTCAGATATGAGGACCGGTTTGAAGCCTGATGTTGTCTATAGCTTCTTTGACCCAGAGATCGGTGTGCTGAAAAAGATGATAGCATTGATTACGCCCGACCATGTGGGGATGTTCAGAGAGGCATACGGTGGTATTCTGAAGATGGTTTTCAGACTCACGGACAGTGATTGAAGCGCCATTCATACTCTTCTCCAGTTCTATGACCCGGGTCTGAGATGTTTTGTGTTCCCGGACTACTTATTGGGGCCTCTGATGGAGGACTATGCTAGCATCTTGGGTATTCAGATCCGAGATCAGATTCCTTTTTGTGCCAGTAGGGGAGAGCCTGACATCCTTGGGATTTCTCGTGCTCTTTATTTGAGTCCGGAGGTGACCAAGGAGGGTTTGAAGGAGAAAGGAAAATTACTCGGTTTTCATTTGAGTTTCTTGGAGGCCAAAGCCAAGGAACATGCTGTTGTGGGTAACTGGAGGACGGTCTGTGCCTTGATTGCTGTGAGCATTTATGGGATTATCCTGTTTCCTAATCAGAAGAACATTGTTGACCATAATGCTATCAGATTGTTCATACAGAGGAACCCTATTCCTACTTTGATCGGAGATGTTTATTACTCGGTTCATAACAGGAATGAGAAGCGGCGTGGTGGTCTGATTCGATGTTGTGCTCAGATGCTATTCAGATGGTTCATGGGGTATTTGCCTTCCCGAGGTGCTTTTGCTGCTCTTGATCCTACGGTCAAGTGGTCAGTCAGGTTGATGGGTTTGCGGGCTGCTGATATAGCTTGGACTCATAATGGTATGGCTGGGCGAGATTTCATCTATAGTTGTGGGAGTTTTCCCAATGTGCCTCTTATAGGAGTTCAGGGTTGCATTAATTACAATCCAACGCTTCTTAGGAGACAAATGGGGTTTGCTATGGAGATTCCTCCTCTCGGGCGAGAGATTCAGGAGTCCTTTTACTTCCCAGCTGAGGGCAATCGGGCCAAGTTGATGCAAGTGTCTGGGTCATGGCGTAACATCCAGAGGAAAGGAAAGGTTCCTTTTGGCAAGGTCAACAGCCGGTCTTTTCCTCCATTTGATGATTGGTTGCGGAAGAGAATAGAGATCACACATCTACCATTTCCGGGAGGTGATCCTTGGTATCCTATGATTGAGGGTCCGCGTTCTTCTTTCAGTATGGAAGAATTACTCGAGATGAAGAGAGCCAGAGATCAATTGCTTGCGGAGAAAGCGGAATTGGAGATGAGTGTTGCTCGGATTCAGACGGCTAATCAAGAGATTAGAGTGAAGATGGAAGATCAAGATAAGCGACATGCCTTGGAAGCAAAGCGCTTTGAGATGGATACTGCCTACTATGGGAAGATCAGCCAAGCCTTAGTGTCATCCACCAGGGAGCACGACGTCACTAAGGAGAAGCTAGCCAGAGCTGCAAAGGTCATTGAAGACGAGAAGAGGAGGCAAATCCTCGTGAGAGATCAGAGAGATGCTAGAGCCAGAGTCCTCGCCGTAGAGTGGGAAGGGGAGAAAGCAAAGATCATCGCCGAGAGAGATCATTACATTGCTGAGAGAGATCATTACTTCAGGCAGATGAAGATTCACCAGAAGGAGGTGGGGAGATTACAGCAGGAGAATACCGAGCTTAGATTCGCCGCAGAGTTCGCGAAGATGGTTGATGATATAGGGCCATCTGTGGGACCCTCATCAGGCTAGCCTTTCTTATTTGTGTGGATTACCGTCAGGCCTGTTGACGGAATTCATTTTGCCTGTATTTTCTTTCTCATTCTGGAGAATTATATCTAACTTGTATCAGCTGTGATGTATGACTATGGCGCTTATTGTGCACTTTTGATATGAGGTGGTTATTTTCATTCAGTGATTGATCTTCAAGCTTTATTTGCTTTACCGTATGCACTCACACAGCACACACACATGGTTAGGGGTATTTTGCTAAATCATATATCTCTGATCTTTATGATGAAATCAAATGCTGAATATCAGAATATTGCTGTCGGATTATTATTCTGTCTCGATGAAACCAGGATCGAGAGATAAAGTGTTCCTCATATGGATAGACATTTCATTCATGCATGAACCATAATAACTTGTATTCTATTTTGCAGGTGTCAGTTTCTAACCTGTTTGATTGACACAGGAATGATGCCCAACACAGACATTCTCGAGCTGAAAGAGAAGATGGGAGAGCTGATCAATGTCATGCAAGAGTTCGCCTTGGGGCAAAAAGTCATTGCCGAGAAGGTGGGGAGGATTGAAGACTGGTTGAAGAAGGGGAAAATACCAAGAAACGCTTCGTCGTCTGGATCGAAGAGATCCTTTGGTGATGGTCAGCATAAGAAGGAGGATGGCGCGAGTGCTGTGTCTGTTCATACCTAGAGAGGACACGGTAGGGGTCATTACTACCAGCATACTGCTGTGGTAATGATTCCTATTGGTAATCAATTGGTACAACAGCAGTGTCAGCCAACTCAACAGAGAACACAGAGAGCTGGGAACCAAGTGAGAGGAAAGGGGGTTGATCGTCAATTTGATAGGCCACCCATGACGTATGCTCTTCTGTTGAAGAAGTTGAAAGATCTCGGAATGGTACAATTGAGGACGTTAGCTCCATTGAGATCAGATTAGAGGCCTCCTAATTATGATGAGAACGCCAAGTGTGAATTCCATTCTGGCGCATCTGGACATAACATTGAAGGTTGTAGAGCCTTTAAGCATGTTGTCCAAGACTTGGTGGATTCCAAAGCCATTAATTTTACACTATCACTGAATGTTAATGCCAATCCCATGCCGGCGCATGGTCAAGTGATGGTGGGTGCATTTGCTGAAGATTCAGGTCACGCCTGTGCAGTGGGTGAGGAGAACGACAGTGACTGTGAGCTTGATCAGTAGATAAAATCGTGCGTACCAGGGAAGGAGGTTCATAACTGGAAGGCCTAAAAGATCATCACTATCATTCTGCGTGAAGAATTTTATTTCTTGTTTTTCAATACTGTTTGCATGAAAGCCATACGTTTTGCCCGAAACGTAATGGTCCATTGTAAGGGCCACCTCATGTTTCATTTTGCAACATTTTGCATCATAAATAAATGGATGTTTTTCAAATTAAAAGTGGTGTTCCCTGTTTTTCATTTATTTTGCAATTTTAAAAACAAATAAAAATGGCAATGTTTGTTTTCCTTTTTCCCTTTTTGATTTGTCTCGTTCCGACTTCAAAAAATAATTCTCCGGATCTCATTGATAACAATTTGGTTACACCTCTGTATGACTTCGACAATCCGATCTATCATGCCGAAGAAGAAGAGGAAGAAGATTGTGATCTGCTTGAATTAGCCAAGTTGTTGAAATAAGAGGAGAAGGTGATTCAGCCGCATGAGGAGCGGGTTGAGATTGTTATACCAAGCGCCGCCGAGGTCATAAAGGAAGTAAAGAGTGGGGCCGCTTCAGAGGCGAGTCAAGAGAAAAATGGTAGCCTTGTTGAAAGAGCATGGGGACACCGTCACCTGGTCGTCTCTATGCCAGGGTCGGATACCGATGTCGTTGTGAACAGGCCACCATGGGGAGAAGATTGTCCTTTGGAGAAGCAGAACGCCAGTGCTACTTATCAGAGAGCCATGGTGACTTTGTTTCATGATATGATTCATCATGAAATCGAATGCTATGTTGATGACATGATAGCAAAGTCCCAGACAGAAGAGGGGCATCTGGCAGATCTGGCCAAGCTATTTGACAGGTTGAGACAATTCAAACCAAGGTTGAATTCAGATCAGTGCACTATCAGAGTGCGGTCCGGTAAGATGTTGGGGTTCATTATAAGAGAGGAATCGAGGTTGGTCCTGTTAAAAAAAATATAATAAAAAATATATAAAAAATGCCTGAACCGAGTATGGAAAAAGAGGTTCGTGGTTTCTTAGGTAGATTGAACTACATGTCATGGTTTATGTCTCACCTAACAGCCACGTGTGAACCTATATTCAAGCTGTTGAAAAAAAAAAGATCAAACGGTCAGGTGGAATAATGATTGCCAAGCGGCATTTGAAAAAATAAAAGAATGAGTTGCAGGAACCTCTGATTCTGTTGCCTCCCTGTGGAAGGAACAATTATCAATTCTGTACTTGACGGCCGCCGAGGGGTCTACGAGGAGTATTGGGGCAGCATGACGAGTCTTGTCGAAAAGAGCATGCAATTTACCTTAGCAAAAAGTTTATCGACCGTGAAACAATACATTCACGGCTCGAGGAGACTTGTTGTACTTTGGCATAGGCTGCTCACCGACTGAGACAGTATATGCTGGTTCATACCACTTTGTGGATTTCAAGATGGATCCGATCGAGTATGGGTTGAGAAGCCAGCAATGACCGGACTGGTTGCAAGAGTGCAAAAGAATGTTGCATAAATAGTCCTGGATCACCAACAAAGGTCCCCATGGAATATAACACATTAATCCTCTAGAAGGATGGACCTTTGGCTGTTTATAACTGTCAATCATGATAGTTTCTCCTTTGGACGCGCCTGTTATGTGTACGGGTATGAGTTATTGGTGTTGAGAAATCAGAATCCCTGTCCCTACAAACTCCCAGTCTGCCAAGTGTCAGCATTCTCATAGTCATGATCATTCATATATCATGCATAAAAAAAAATTCAAATCATGCATAGCCGAGATGTACTTCGTGCTCATTTTGCATTGACCCAGGTCTTATTGTTGATCCTATACCCTTTGACCCCTAATTCCAGTTTGTATTTGGTGCCCTTAAACCAACATCCGGTTTTGGCAGTTATTTTCAAGTCCAATTGTTGTTGGCGAAATCCGTTAAAAGCTGATTGTAGTCAATTGCTTACGGTCAGAGTCCAATTGTTGTTATTCCAATATCAGGTCATATATGAACCTGTTGTTCAAATGCATTCAGGTCATATATGAACCTATTTGTTCAATACTATTCAGGTCATATCTGAACCTGTTGTTGAGCTTTATTCTAGTGTCAGGTCATATATGAACCTGTTCTGAAGAGTTTTCCCTTTTGTTCAATACTATTCAGGTCATATCTGAACCTGTTGTTGAGCTTTATTCCAGTGTCAGGTCATATATGAACCTGTTCTGAAGAGTTTTTCCCTTTTGTTCAATACTATTCAGGTCATATATGAACCTGTTGTTGAGCCTTATTCCAGTGTCAGGTCATATGTGAACCTGTTCTGAAGAATTTTTCCCTGTTTGTTCAATACTATTCAGGTCATATCTGAACATGTTGTTGAGCTTTATTCCAGTGTCAGGTCATATATGAACCTGTTCTGAAGAGTTTTTTCAATTTTTGTTCAATACTATTCAGGTCATATCTGAACCTGTTGTTGAGCTTTATTCCAGTGTCAGGTCATATATGAACCTGTTCTGAAGAGTTTTTCCCTTTTGTTCAATACTATTCAAGTTATATATGAACCTGTTGTTGAGCCTTATTCCAGTGTCAGGTCATATTTGAACCTGTTCTGAAGATATTTTCTCTCTGTTTGTTCAATACTATTCAGGTCATATATGAACCTGTTGTTGAGCCTTATTCCAGTGTCAGGTCATATATGAACCTGTTCTGAAAAGTCTTTCTCTATGATTGTTTCAGTGTTGTCATGTCATATACGAACCTGTTTTTGAACTTTCATTTCCAGTATTACCAGGTCATATCTGAACCTGCTGTCAGAACTTCTTGATATTCCCCAGCATTATCAGGTCATATATGAACCTGTTGTTGTGTTTTATCCCAGTATTTCCAGGTCATATCTGAACCTGTTGTGACATTTTCTTTCTTATTCGGGGTCTAGTAAGTCATATGTGAACTTACTACCGAAATCTCTTGTACTCTGAATGTTATTTATCAACTTTCACTTTGAGTACTCCCCAGTTGTGTCTGATTCTCCAGCCGGATTTGTTTTCCCCAGCGAGTTTGTTTTTTTACCATTTGTCTGTCTCCCTGTGGACCACCAGCATTCCCCACAGATTGGTCTGTCTAGTAGCATCTCCTGTCAAGGGTCCATCATATCCCTAGCAGATAAAAATTACAAAAAAAGAATCATGCATCCATGCATATCATATCATATCACATCATGTCAAAGGGATTCAGGATCAAAATCCGGGTCTTCTTAGTATTTAACCATCTCCCACTATGATCATATGAAGAGTGCCCTCCTTCATATTCTCTAGTTGAAGACGCTTAAATAGGGGCAACTGTCATACCCCAATTTTGGTCCTGAATTTTTTCCATTTTTTCATTTTTATTTGGCACTTGGCCTAAAGTTCATTTGCATACATTCATGACCAAAGACAACCATCCATTCCCAAATCCATACTTTTTTGATAAACATTGGTCATTATCTAATTTTTTTTGATCATGGTGTTTTTTGATTATAAAATGGATTCTAATTTAAGTTATTTGACTTTTTAATTTTCTATTTTTTTTTTAATTTCAAATTTCAATTTAATTTTAATTGTTTTGTTTTTTACTAATGATTCAAACTTTAATTAATTTTAATTTTCAAATAAATGTTAGAATTGATATCAAATTAATTTTAACAAATTATAGATTAATTTGATTTCAATTGGTTTCAATTTGTTTTTTAATTTTAAATTGACATTTAGATGAGTCTTGGATTATTTCTAAAATCCATATCCATTTTTTTTAACCAAATATCCACTTATCCATTAACCCTTTTAACAACCATGACCATCAAAATTTCCTAAAATTAACCATGCCATACCTATCCCAAATCATTCAAGAAAACAACCATTACAACAATTCCCTATCCATGATTCCAATTGATCTAAAATGTAAACCAATGGCCATGTAACTCACATTTTCAATTACATAAACCACAAATTCATTTCATTCAAACCAAGTCTGTTACAACCATTTTTTTATGTAAATGTCATAAGTTTCCGACACTAGATAATAATTGCATTTACCAATTTCATTCCAATTCCAAAATACATTTGTGCTCAAAGCTCCATAAGAATTCCAAAACAGTTCCGCCATCCAATGTGCTTCGTAGCCGCATCCAAGCCGAAATTCCTAAGCTAACCAATAACCTTCAGACTTTCTATTCATTCCTGAAGCAAATATTTCCAAAATTCTGTAGTAATTAACCAATTATGCATCACACCTGCAAGTGCAAACCAAAGGATCCTGCACAAACATCAACGGTCAATAACCTGTATCAGTCCCAGGCTTATTCACATTAATCCAAGCTGCAGCAGCCAACAAATAACAAGACATCAAGTAATCCCATCCTAAATGTATAACAACTCCAAAACAGTTCTCCAATAAGCTATGACGGCGACGCCTTTCTTTCCATAACATGAATTGGTTAGAAATACAATGTTCGTTTCAATTCTGTTTTTTCACTTCACATTAGCTAATCTAAAATATTTCCATCAGTTTCAATTAAAAGCATTATAATCCATTGAACTAACAACATTCAACATCTAACAGAATTAACAATATTCATAACAACACTAACTGCACAAAGGAATAATTCACTATCTAACAGCATTTTCTAAATCACTTCATTAATAGAACTTTAGTAAAAACCAACATCTAACCGAATTTCCAAATTTCAACTGAATTCAGAATAGAATCATAACAAATTCCAACCGAACTTCCAGCTGCCCAACGAATTTCAACCCAAATGATATCCACCTTTTCCAAACAGCACGATTGCCAAACCTGCATCTTCCAAGGACCTCATCACATCATTATCAAGTCCAAATAGCAGCTTCTGTCCCGACAACACGGTTACCGCTGCCAATGAAGAGATTCAAGATTTGTCATTCGGGTTTGTTCTCTCTTGATCGTGATGGAAAGATCTTGAACAAGCATTGTGATGTAACCGAACATGTTGCATCATCGTGCCGAAATAGAAGCATAGACCAAGTTAAGCCTTGTAGCACCAGGTTTTGGAGCTTGTACCAATTCGTGCCGCTTACCGCAGAGTATATCTTATCCGTGTCAACCGTGATGGGATGTAGACTTGTTGCTGCAAAATTAAAGCCAACATTCCCTACAAGGTTCATAACAGAACAACCTGGTGGCAATAGCTCATATCAGTTTCACAGCAAACACATTAGCAACAACACATTCAACCGGCAGCACCTACTAACCTTCAGAGATTAATAAGCATAACAGTAAGAATAATTCCTCATAGTTGAACAAAATTTCCAATTAATAAGAAATTATGCACTAACAGTTAAATAAGACAATGTAATGAGACTTAACATTAACATTAGCTTATAACGGAATTGATTTTCATTCTTGATAGCTAACACTTCTTCACATCTAGAGGTTCATGACAGTAGCAATAGTTGAGCTTTGCAAATAACGAAGTTTTTTCTTTTCACCAAAATTCACTGCAGTAACACAGGTAATTAGTCAAAACTATAGAAATTACAAAAAAAATCCCAAATTGGCATTAAGATAAAAACGAAGAAGAAAGCGCATGCTCAGATTACCTGTTCCTAATCCAAACATCAAGTAGGGCAACCGAGACCTGACAACCCAAAAGAGATTTTGCAGGATGCTCTTTTGGACTCCAGAGACCAAATCCCAAACCCTAATTTACAGAAGATAAATAGGAGAAGGAAGGAATTAGGAAAGGAGGCGAAAAAAATTGGGAGAGGCGGAACGGCGAAAAAGTTTCAAAAGCGAAAACCCTAATCACGAAATCAAAGCAAAAATCAGTGTTGGAGGAGACGAAGTGAGAGGATTGAATAGTTACCTGAACCTTCGAATCACCGCCAAAGGTGAGCACCAGTTTGTTTTTCCTCTAAATCTCTGTTCTGTTGCGTCTTTGGGTTAGAGGTCGTGAGAAGTGGAAGAGATTGAGGAAGGCGAGTTCGTTGAGAGTGATTTAAGTGAGGTTGAGAGCGATTGAGCGAGCTTTGCTGAGAGTGATTGAGAGGGATTCGTGAGATTGAGGAAGGCGAGTTTTGTTGAGAGTGTGAGAGAGAAGTGAGGTTGAGGGCGATATGTTACACTATTCCCATTGTTTTTTCTTTTAATTTATTTTAAACAGAATAAACCATTAAAAACACGTTTAAAATTCCTAGTCTTAGTTAATAATTGTTTTTTATATTTTCAACTTATACCCCATTGAAAAACCCAACAACCAAGCGGCTGGGTTTAATTATGGTAGTCCAACAGATTTCTTTTTTATTAGTTTTTATTTTAATCCTAATTTTTAATCTATCTTGATTTATATATCCAAGTTGTTTTTGTAAATAATAACTAGTCATGAATGGCCTAGTGGAGAGAGGGTAGTTTCTAGGTCTTTAGTGGAGTGGGTTCAATACCCACATATGTAGCATTTTATTTCTTTTAGCATTTTATTTCTTTTAGCATTTTTTAGCATTTTATTTCTTTTAGCATTTCTTTTTTATGTTTATGTTTTTATTATACTCATAGTTTCATTATTGTTTAATAACACCGATTTGCTTTC
The DNA here is from genome assembly GCF_024323335.1 of Lathyrus oleraceus. NCBI lineage: Eukaryota > Viridiplantae > Streptophyta > Magnoliopsida > Fabales > Fabaceae > Lathyrus > Lathyrus oleraceus. Next base: position 122,106,585 of record NC_066584.1, on the reverse strand, counting down.
TTTTAATTTCATCATCCATTCAAGACCATTTTAAACTATTAAAATCACACTTTTCTCGATTCAATATCGAGCCCATTTTCATACCCTTGTAAGTCGATTGCTTTTAAGCATCGCCATCAACCTCACATAGCTTACTCTTGGACTTTCTTACAATGAGCCGGTTCTCTTGCACTTACACTCATACTTTGCATTATTTGTTGTTTGGGCTCGATTTAGTTATTTCATGATTTTGAATTCCCATTTGACAAAATGTACCCCACTCCCCCGATGTGTAATAATCTTGTTACTATTTCATTTCTTTATTTGTTTGACTGTTTAGTTAGATACTAACACAAGAGTAAAATCAACAATTTCAAAAAATACAAAAATATGACTCGATCCAACGTCGAGTATTTTCTCAATGAACAAATCAATTCGTTTCTCCCTCCTATTCTATTCCATTTCTTTCAAACTTTCACCAAACGCTTGATTCAACGTCAAGCCACTTTTTCTAATAAAAACTCAAAAAATATTAATTCATATTCAAAACCTCTTTCAATAAAGATGGAAATGGAATGTGGTGTATACCACGCACTCCTGAGACTAGGATTCGATATGTATATCTCGTCAATCCTAGCTCTCGCCATCATCCAAATTCATCCACTTTGTTCTCTCTCAAACACTTATCCAAATTTCTCTTAAACGTCCATCAATACTTGATCTAGGTCAAGTCATTTTCACAACAAAACTCAAAATACCTAATTCTTATTTAAACACTTTCTCAATAAAGGTGGAAATGGAACATGGTGTATACCATGCACTCCCGAGGTTAAGATTCGAGACGTATGCCTCGCCAATCTTAACTCTCACCATCGCCTAAAATTGTCAATGCGGTTTCTTCAAACCCTTTCTCAATCAAATTCCAAAATACTTAATTCCTATCTTAACCTCTTTCAATAAAGATGGAAATGGAACATGGTGTATACCATGCACTCCTGAGGCTAGGATTCGAGATGTATATCTTGCTCATCCAAGTTCTCGCCATCACTCAAAATACATCCAACCGATCAAACTCTTTTCTCGTCGCTGTGCGACTAATCAAAAACCTTTTTCATAAACGAAAGGTATCTTATCTTAAGTGATATAAAACAATGTTTCGGCCACGATTGTTGAGTAGAGATAAATGACGCTTTTCTGAATGTAGATTTATAAATCCGTTCGATGTGTGATATGCGTCCACTCCTCATCTGTTTTGGGTAAAACAATGTTTTTGTCGATTAATACAATATAGCTTTCGCTAAAATCGACCAACAAACAAACATTTTTCTACCCAGAACTACGTAAGCCTTGATTTCTCTTTTGAGATACGTAGGAGCAGGATTTTTAAATCTTGTCAGGCCCACTAATAAAAAAACTTAGGTTTAGTCCTTCGTCAAAAATCCAAAAACATTCTCTTCTCATCCTTTCTTTCTTTCCCACCTAATAATTCGAAAAGCCTAACATTTCAAACTAACATTAATGCGCACAGCTAACCTAATGGTTCCCGTTGAGTACAACGGACGTGAGGGGTGTTAATACCTTCCCCTTGCGTAATTGACTCCCGAACTCGGATATTGGTTGCGATGACCATATCTTATCCTTTCTTTTTGTCTAGGGTTTTATCGATATTTCCCCTTTCCTTTTTAGGAATAAATAAAGTTCGGTGACGACTTTGTTCAGTCCATCATTGCGAGCGTGCGATCGCGCTTCGCTTTGAAGTCGTATCCCCATTTTTTCGAGGTGCGACAGATGGCGACTCTGCTGGGGAAACAATCCTTAAGCGAGTCAAGCCTAGTTAGGATGTTTGTGTGCCTTTGTTTGTTTAGTTGTGTGGCTTTTCTTTATTGTTTTATTATCTTTATTGTTATATTGTTATATTTGTTGTATATTGGTTCCAATGTGTTGGGTACTTGGATTTTGATTGCTAACCATGTGGGAAAGACTCTACACCCGAGTCTAAAGTGAAAAAACATAAGATAGGATGATGGTTGAGTAGTACGGACTTCCGAGGTGAATACTTCGTAAGGGTCGGTACGAGAACCTCACTTAGGGTAGATTCTTTTGCAAATATTGTCACCCGAGGTGTATACCTCGTAAGCGTCGATAGTTCAAAGGGTTCCATGACTCTAAGGACCTTTTAGAACATTAAACCTTTGGCCAACTAGAAATGATGGTTGCGTAGTATGGATTCTCGAGGTGAATACTTCGTAAGGATCGATACGAGAACCTTGCTCAGAATAGATTCCCTAGATGGAGTTGATGACCGGAAAGTATTTTCCGTAAGCGTTAAACAGTCTTTTGAATCCATGACTCTGAGTACCCTGTCTAGAACCCAGTCGATGGTTGCGTAGTATGGACTCCCGAGGTGAATACTTCGTAAGAGTCGGTACGAGAACCTCACCCAGAATAGATTCCCTTGATGGAGTTGAAGACCGGAAAGTATTTCCCGTAAGCGTCAAACATTCTTGTGAATCAATGACTCTGGGGATCCTTTGTAACAAAGCCCTAGATCATACCCGGTGAGAACCCCGGTTTTGGAAAGCAATCAAATTTATCCATACCTCGGACCTTTGAACCTATAAAAAAAAACAAAAAAATATTGCATCCATCCATTCATTGCATATGCATAAAAAGCAAAACTCTTAGTTGTTTCGCATTATTTCAGGAATCCAAGACTTGTTAGCAAGATGAATCCTGAGAGAAGAGGCACTTTTCAGTTCAAATACAAGAACGTGGACCTTACCAGCCTACAGAAGTTGAGTGCCAAAGTAACACCCCTCAAACTCAACATCTTTGTACAAAACTATGGAAGAATTCTGGACATCCTAAATGAGAAGATGGACATGATGACCGCAGTGACTATTGCTCAGTTCTATGATCCACCTCTATGTTGTTTCATGTTTTCTGACTTCCAGTTGGCTCCTACCTTGGAGGAGGTTGAGAGGATCATAGGCCGGAACTTGAGGGACCATAACCCATTTCCTAAGCTCGATGAAGATATTCCCCCCAAGAGGATAGCTTCAGCTTTGGGTCTGAAAGTTTCCGAAGTCGTGGACAATTGGGATGTGAAAGGACCTTTCAGTGGTTTTTCTAGGAAGTTCTTGGAGGATCAGGCCAAAAAGATGGAAAAATAAGGGAATTGGGAAGCCTTTTATGCTGTGTTAGCCGTGTTGGTATATGGGATAGTTCTCTTCCCAAATATTGACCATTTTGTGGACCACCTGGCTGTGAGGATTTTCCTCTCTGGTAACCCTGTACCGTTCCTCTTGGCAGATCTCTACTACACTCTCCATGATCGTCATGAGAAGAAGGGAGGAATCATCTTATGTTGTGCGCAGTTGTTGCATGCCTGGTTCAGATCCCATATGCCCGAAGAAGGTCCTTTTGTCTCAAAGGAACTCAAGCCTTTCCAGAAGTTAGCTTCCCTCACCTCCAGTCATGTTAAGTGGTATATCAGGGATTGGGAAACCGAGAATGTGATTGTCAGCATTGGAGACTTCCCCAATGTGCCGTTGATAGGAACCAAGGGTTGCATCAAGTATAACCCCATGTTATCTCTAAGGCAGCATGGGTATCCTATGAATGGCCCTCCAAAAGCTGAAGCTCTAGAGCCTTTCATCTTACATGGTGTTGAAGCGGATCATCCAATGGTGAAAAAGATCAAGAGGTCTTGGCAAGCAGTTATCAGAAAAGGTAAGGAGTTGGGTAAGAGAAATGTCGTTGCCAAAGAGCCTTACACTTGTTGGGTTAGAGAGAGGGTTCGGATGATTAAACTCCCTTATCCATTTGATCCTTCTATCTATCCATTGGTTCCGGAGCCAGAACCCATATTACCCGAAGATGTAGAGAAGCTCAATGCCCGTATCAAGGAATTGGAGTTGGAAAATGCTGATTTGAGAATCAAGCTTGGCCGAGTCTCGATAGAGAATGGGAACTTGAAGGACGATCAACAAAAGAAGGACAAAGAGCTTAAAGTCTCCAACAAAAGAGCTAGAGAGTCTGAAGCGAGGAGAGAGAAGTTTGGACAAGCGCTCTATAGCACTAAATCTGTGTTCAAATCAAAGGAAGAGGAGTTGGATAGAGCTTTACTCCGGATTCAGAAACTCAACAAGACTTTGGAGCTGACCCTTGAAATGAAAAGGGAAGCACGACTAATTTCCGAGATTCGTACTCGTGAGCTGGAGAATACCATTCAAAATATACAAGGATACTCTGGAACGCGAGAAGCTGAAGACTGAAGAGTCAGAAAGAGTTTGCACACGGTTGAAACATCATTTGGATCGAGCCGATGCTAGAATCCAGGCACTTGAAGGTGGGGATTAGGATGCTGCCTATATGGTGTTGCTAGGGGAATGCAGATATTGGAGAAACCTCTATAGGTACATAGAGGTGACCAAGGCTGAAGACGTGCGTATTATCCAAGATCTCCAAGGGCTTTACACTGAGTGGAAAGGCAAATTTCTGAAGCTGTCCGGATTTGCGAGTTCCATCATGCGTGAGCTACCTGAGAAGCTGCAAGAAGCTGATTGGTGCATGTGTCCAGAAAACACCCCGCATCAAGTCTATAATTTCATTAAGTTTTGTAAGGCAATGTTAGAAGGGTTAACTACCGACCTTGCTACGGTCCGGAAAGCCCATAAACCATGAGCACGTTGTTTGTATTTGAACTTTGATATGAGATTAATGAAAATCGCTTTTGAGATTCATTTTATTGTGTTTCATTTCCTTATTATTTTAAATATTTGAGAACAAGTGTTGTGACATTTTTGAAATGAATGATTGAAACTAACCAAGAGTTTTGCAAACAAAATGCATCCATACATGCATTCATGCATTTTCAAAACAGAGTCTCATTCTGTCCTTTCTTCCTCCAGTTTCACGCTGAATTTTCAACACCAATATAATACTCGTGCCAGAGCTCATCAAAGGATGGCAGATCAAGAGCATGAATTGGAGCGAGTGAGCTCAGAGCTCGAAGACCTGCGTGGAAACATGGGTCAGGTCATGGAAATATTACAGGTCATCAGGGAAAAGTTTGACGCCCAAACGACGGTCGTTTCAGAAATCGCCGGTCCAACGATTGAACCCCAACCTGCAAGGACGGTACCAACAACCTGGCCAACCTATGGTTTACCTCCCGGTTTCACACCTACAGTTGAAGGTGCACCTGGTTTTGCACAATCTGCTCAGCAGACGGCTCCTCTACCGACCATCAATGAAAATCATCCAGTGGTCCACACATTCGCACCTCCTCTCGTTCGTGCGCATGTGCAACCTTACTTTGAGGATCAACAACATGCTCCAGACTTTTCAGATGAAGATGAGGAAAGGCAGGAGGACCTAAGAGGGATGAAGGAGAATTACCAGCTTCTTGAGAAGAGATTGAGGGCTATGAAAGGCGACCAAGTTTTTGGTGCTACCGCTAAGGAGATGTGCTTAGTGTCCGGTCTTGTGATTCCTGCAAAGTTCAAGACCTCAGATTTCGATAGGTATGAGGGCCACTCGTGTCCTAAGAGTCACCTCATTATGTACTATTGAAAAATGGCTACGCATGTAGAGGATGACAAACTCATGATACATTGCTTCCAAGACAGCTTGAGGGGTGCTCCCTCCAAGTGGCACTTAAGCCTTGATCAGAGTAGGATTCGTTGTTTCCAGGACTTATCTGATGCTTTCATCCAACATTATAAGTATAATATGGATATGGCCCCAGATAGGAGGCAATTGCTCAACATGTCCCAGAAAGATAAGGAGTCTTTTAAGGAATATGCGCAACGATGGAGGGAAGTGGCCTCGCAAGTCGAACCACCTCTGGATGAGAAGGAGTTAGCGGATTGGTTCATGGATACAGTCAAACCTGTGTTCTATGAAAGAATGGTAAGTAGTGTATCTGCAAGCTTCTCTGACCTGGTCGCCGTGGGCATAAAGGTCGAGTTGGGATTGAAGAATGGAAAGATGATGACTACCTCTGAAACATCTGGTAGTAATGCCAAAAAGTTTCCTGGAGGATTTCAAAGAAAGAAGGAGGGTGATACAAATGCAATATCAACCAGTCAAAGAAGGAGTCATTCATGGAAGAAACAACATCAACTTACTCAACAACACCACTTTGCTCAACAACAACCAACTTATCCAGTACAATATGTTCAACAACCATATGTGGCAGCTGTCACACCAAATTTTAACCAATCACAAGCTCATGTCTATCAACCCGCTCAACAAGCGCCGATATACCAGCAAGCGCCCGCGCCACCTGCTTATCAACAGCCAAGGGCACAGGCTCCTCGTCCACAAAATCCTCCAAATCTAAATAGGGTACAGAGAGGTAGACTTCCGTTTGCTTCAATCCCTATGACATACACTGAATTGTACCCATCGCTACTGCAGAAAGGGTTAGTGACGCCCAGATCTTTGGGCCCTCCACCAAATCCTTTACCTCCATGGTACAATCCAGATGCTCATTGTCCTTTCCATGGGGGTTCCCCTGTACATGATTTAGAAGGATGTTATGCTTTAAAGCATATTGTGCGAGACCTGGTTGAGAAGAAGATTCTGTCATTTCGTGACGTCGGACCCAATGTCAAAAGTAACCCTTTGCCAGTGCATGGTGATGTTAATGCCGTCAAGGATGCTTCTGATGTGTGTATAATCAAGAACGTGGAAGATATTAAAACTCCGTTGCTAGCGCTTCATGCAAAATTGGTGGGGGCTAGATTGATTGATACATGTCACGACAACTGTGAAGAATGTGTCGTTCATCCAAGAGGATGTAAAGTGGTACAAAATGACATTCAGAGCTTGATGGATCAAGGTGTTTTACAAATTTGTGGTCCAACAACAAATGAGGAAGTTTCAGTCATTGAACCCGTTTTTAATATACCAGAACCGTTTGAGGTAACTTATCACAGAAGAGATGTTGTTCATCCATCACCCGTGGTAGTTTGCATGCCTACCCCATTTCCTTTTGAAAGTACCAAGGCAGTACCCTGGAAGTACGACATAACAGTGGTAGATGGAGTGGTCGATGGAAAGCCCAGAGCTGTTGAAATTAAGAAAGATTTGGAGAATGTTGACACCGACATCACTAACATCGCAGGGACAAGCAGAATGACCCGTAGTGGTCGGATTTATACTCCCAATTTTGATGTGAACCCTCAAGAGCCAACAAGGGGAGCTGCAAATGTAAATCCTACCCCAGAGCATGGAGGGGCACAGCCGGCTGTGCAAACAGATGAAGCAAGTGAGTTCCTAAGGATAATAAAGAAATCTGACTACAAGATAGTTGATCAGTTACATCAAACACCATCAAAAATATCTATCTTATCCTTGCTTCTGAATTCCGAAGCTCATAGGGAGGCTTTACTAAAAGTGCTTGCTCAGGCTCATGTTACCCAAGATATAACGGTCGGCCAATTCGATGGAGTGGTCGCCAATATCACAGCCTGCAACACTCTAAGTTTCAGCAATGAAGAGCTACCCAAAGAGGGGAAGAATCACAACCGCGCCTTGCATGTATCCATAAAGTGCCAAGAAGATGCTCTGGCCAGAGTTTTAGTTGACACTGGATCATCCCTCAATGTTCTACCAAAGAGGGCACTCGCTAAATTGTCTTACCAAGGTTCGGAGTTGAAACCTAGTGCGCTTGTGGTGAAAGCCTTTGATGGTTCGCGAAGGACAGTAGTCGGGGAGGTAGAGTTACCGATACAGATTGGACCACATGTATTCCCCATCAATTTCCAAGTCATGGACATAAATCCAGCTTATAGCTGCCTTTTGGGACACCCATGGATACATGCTGCTGGGGCAGTAACTTCTACTCTGCATCAAAAGATGAAGTTCGTTGTCGATGACAAGCTCGTCATTGTCTCGGGTGAAGAAGATTTTATCATCAGTTAACTCTCCTCTTTCCGTTATATTGAGGCTGATGAGTATGCCTTAGAAACCTCTTTTCAAGCCCTTGAAATATCCAATGCCACACTTGAAGAGATTAAGGATCCTATTGAGAAAACCAGTTTGTCATTCGCCTCTTTGAAAAGCGCAAGATCAGCAGTTGAAAGTGGAAGCCCTGCAGGTTGGGGGCAAGTCATCAACGTCAATGAGAAAAATGACCGTTTTGGTTTGGGGTACAAGCCTTCTACTAATGGAGGAGCCCTGGTCCATGCAAAGGACCGTGTCCGGAGCATACAAGAAGTCTTCCTGAGCACAGGTTTTATCCATGGAGATCAAGTTGGTGCAGTGGAAGATGACACCGAAGATGGAGATACATCAAATCTGATATACCGGTGTGAAGCAGCCCTAACAAATTGGGAAGCAGTTGAGATTCCAGAAGTTTTTCCTGTGTCAAAGTAATTGTTGTTTTCCTTTGTGTTTTTGAAAATCCTTAGCTCTGCCCAAGGCTAATGGATCATTTGTAGGGCCCCTTTTGAATTTCAAAAAAAACATTATGACAAATAAAGAGCATTTTGTTCAAATTCTCGTCGTTCATTTATCTGTTGTTTTTCTTAAAATGGCAATCCTTTCAAAAACTACAAAAATATTTTTTGCTTCTTTTGCATTTTATTTCCATTTTTTCTAAAAAACCATCATTAAAAAACATGCAGAATAATCAATAAACCAGTTGAATTCAATGACCCCGCTACTTCCTATAATTTTGAACTCCCCATCTACCAAGCGGAGGAAGAGAGTGACGAAGATTGTGACTTCCCTGAAGAATTGGAAAGGATGCTCGAGCACGAGTCAAAGGCCCTTCAGCCACATCAAGAACCAGTGGAAACAATCAACCTTGGCACCGAGGAAGACAAGAAAGAGGTCAAAGTTGGGACTACACTTGAGGCAAGCATCAAAGAAAGATTGATCAAGTTGCTACATGAATATGTAGATGTATTTGCTTGGTCGTGTCAGGATATGCCAGGTTTAGATACTGACATTGTTGTCCACAAGCTACCACTACAGCCAGATTGTCCGCCAGTGAAGCAGAAGCTCCGAAGAGCAAGACCCGACATGGCTCTAAAGATTTATGACGAGGTGAAACGTCAATTCGATGCCGGTTTTCTAGCAGTTGCAAAGTACCCTAATGGGTAGCCAACATTGTGCCAATACCCAAAAAGGATGGCAAGGTCAGGATGTGTGTTGATTACAGGGATCTAAACAAAGCTAGTCCAAAGGACGATTTCCCCCTGCCACATATTGACACTCTGGTAGATAACACTGCTAAGTTCGCAGTCTTCTCCTTTATGGACGGATTCTCAGGTTATAATCAAATTAAGATGGATCCATAGGACATGGAAAAGACCATATTCATCACCCCCTGAGGAACATTTTGCTACAAGGTAATGCCATTCGGTCTCAAAAATACTGGGGCAACTTACCAAAGGGCAATGGTCACTCTTTTCCATGACATGATGCACAAGGAAATTGAGGTTTATGTGGATGATATGATTGCAAAATCCCAAAGTGAAGAGGATCACATAGACCACTTGCAAAATCTATTTGAGCGTCTTCGGAAATTTCGATTACGGCTGAATCCTGCTAAATGCACCTTCGGTGTCTGATCCGGAAAGTTGCTTGGTTTCATCGTCAGTCAACGAGGAATTGAGGTAGATCCAGACAAGGTTAGGGCAATACAAGAAATGCCTGCTCCACGTACAGAGAAAGAAGTTAGAGGATTCCTGGGACGTTTAAACTACATCTCTAGGTTTATATCTCATATGACTGCTACGTGTGAACCTATATTCAAGTTGCTCAGAAAAGATCAAGCAGTTGAATGGAATTCTGACTGCCAGATGGCTTTTGAGAAGATCAGACAATACCTGCAATAGCCCCCTATTCTAATTCCACCTGTTCAGGGGAAACCACTCTTTATGTACTTAATTGTGCTTGAAAAGTCAATGGGATGTGTGTTGGGACAACATGACGAAACCGGTCGAAAGGAACATGCCATCTATTATCTAAGTAAGAGATTTACCGATTGTGAAACCCGATACTCACTCTTGGAGAAAACTTGTTGTGCTTTAGCATGTGCCGCTCGTCGTTTAAGACAGTACATGATTTGCCACACTACTTTGTTGATCTCAAAAATGGATCCAATAAAGTACATCTTTGAAAATCCTGCTTTAACTAGAAGACTCGCCCGTTGGCAGATGTTACTATCTGAGTATGACATCCAATATGTGTCTCAGAAAGCCATCAAAGGGAGTGTGTTGTCCGATTACTTGGCAAACCAGCCCGTTGAAGATTACCAGTCGTTGAAGTTTGACTTCCCTGATGAAGACATTATGGTAGTAAAAGATTGTGAAATCCCAGGACTTGATGAAGGACCTGAACCCGGATCTCGGTGGAAGCTCATGTTTGATGGTTCCTCCAATTACATGGGGCATGGCGTAGGAGCTGTCCTGTTGAATCCAAATGGTGGATACACTCCTTTCACAGCAAGGTTGTGTTTTGATTGCACGAACAATATAGCAGATATGAGGCGTGCATCCTAGGCATTGAAGCAGCAATTGATCTCCGAATCAAAATCCTCGAAGTATGTGGAGACTCAGCCTTGGTGATATACCAAGTCAAGGGCGAATGGGAAACCCGTGATACCAAGTTGATCCCATATCGTGCCTATGTCATGGAATTAATAAAATACTTTGACGAAATCACTTTCCGTCATATCCCGAGAACTGAGAATCAAATTGCTGATGCTTTGGCTATGTTGGCTTCAATGTACCAAGTTAGATTCCTCAATGAAGCACCTCTCATTCAGATCGAGCGGAAAGTTGAGCCTGCCTACTGTCAGTCAGTTGAAGAGGAAGCCGATGGTAAACCTTGGTTTCACGACATCAAATGCTTTTTACAAAATCAAGAATATCCAACAGATGCCACAACCCTTGACAAGAAAACATTGAGGAAATTAGCATCCAAATTCTTCTTAAGCAATGGTGTGTTGTACAAGAGAAATCACGACATGATTCTGCTCAGATGCGTGGATGGACGTGAAGCGGACCTGTTGATCAAGGAAATTCATGAAGGATCCTTTGGAACTCATGCCAATGGGCATGCCATGGCCAAGAAGATTTTGAGAGCTGGTTATTACTGGTTGACCTTGGAATCCGACTGCTTCAATTATGCTAGAAAATGTCATAAATGACAAATATATGCCGACAAGGTACACGTGCCTCCGACCCTATTAAATGTTTTGACGTCACCTTGGCCTTTCTCAATGTGGGGCATCGACATGATTGGCGCCATCGAGCCTAAAGCTTCCAATGGTCACCGCTTCATCCTGGTTGCCATTGATTACTTTACCAAATGGGTAGAAGCCGCCTCTTATGCTAATGTGACAAAGCAAGTGGTTGCACGGTTTCTCAAGAAAGAGATCATTTGCCGTTATGGGATTCCAAGCCGGATCATCACAGATAATGGGACAAATCTGAACAATAAGACCATGAAGGAATTATGCGAGAACTTCAAGATTGAGCACCATAACTCTTCACCATATCGTCCAAAGATGAATGGCGCTGTTGAAGCCGCTAATAAAAACATCAAGAAGATCCTGCAGAAAATGGTAAAAACCTATAAGGATTGGCACGAAATGCTACCTTTTGCACTGCATGGATACCGGACTTCCGTTCGCACTTCAACAGGGGCGACCCCTTTCTCTTTGGTATATGGAATGGAAGCAGTTCTCCCAATTGAAGTAGAGATACCTTCAATGAGAATCCTGATGGAGACCAAGCTAGAAGAGGCTGAGTGGATTCAAAATAGATTTGATCAGTTGAACCTCATAGATGAGAAGCGAATGACTTCTTTGTGCCATGGACAATTATACCAAAAACGCCTTAAAAGGGCTTTTGACAAGAAAGTACGTGTTCGGGAATTCAGAGAAGGAGACCTCATTCTTAAGAAGATCTTGCCAATACACAAGGACTCACGTGGGAAGTGGACTCCCAATTATGAAGGCCCATATGTTGTGAAGAAAGCCTTCTCCGGAGGTGCCTTGATCCTCATCACTATGGATGATGAAGAGCTCTCACACCCCGTGAACTCTGATGCAGTTAAAAAGTACTATGCCTAATAAAGACCCGCTAAATCGAAAACCTGAAAGGGCGATTTAGGCAACAAAAAAAAGGGTATCCCGGTGGATTGAAAACCCGAAAGGGCGATCCAGGCAAAGTTAGGGGCAAAAGGCATAAACTGCATCAGTTGTTACTGATTAACACCGAAGAATTAGAGGTGGAAGATTAATCCAGTCACTCCCCTTAGGAGCAAGGTTTTGGGGGGGAATCATATCTATTAAGGATGTTAGTGGTCACTAAATTCAATGTAAACCTTTCCTTATTCTCATATTTCCAAAATTGTAACACTCTATGGAGCTACGCCATTTATGTGCTACCATTCTTGAATAAAATACAAGTTTTCCCAATCATTGTTAGTTGTGTTCATCTACGTTTTTCTTTTTTATGCAAAATGTCATTTATTTGTTAATAATGAAATTTTGAAACTTCAAAAAGAATTTGAAATTTAGAACAAAATTACTTTGATATATGTGAAAATCAAAGGAAAATCATTTGTTTCCCCAAAAGCCTCGAGGTTGCATAAATAGTCCTGGATCACCAACAAAGGTCCCCATGGAATATAACACATTAATCCTCTAGAATGATGGACCTTTGGCTATTTATAACTGTCAATCATGATAGTTTCTCCTTTGGACGCGCCTGTTATGTGTACGGGTATGAGTTATTGGTGTTGAGAAATCAGAATCCCTGTCCCTACAAACTCCCAGTCTGCCAAGTGTCAGCATTCTCATAGTCATGATCATTCATATATCATGCATAAAAAAAATTCAAATCATGCATAGCCGAGATGTACTTCGTGCTCATTTTGCATTGATCCAGGTCTTGTTGTTGATCCTATACCCTTTGACCCCTAATTCCAGTTTGTATTTGGTGCCCTTAAACCAACATCCGGTTTTGGCAGTTATTTTCAATACTATTCAGGTCATATCTGAACCTGTTGTTGAGCTTTATTCCAGTGTCAGGTCATATATGAACCTGTTCTGAAGAGTTTTTCCCTTTTGTTCAATACTATTCAGGTTATATATGAACCTGTTGTTGAGCCTTATTCCAGTGTCAGGTCATATTTGAACCCGTTCTGAAGATTTTTTCTCTCTGTTTGTTCAATACTATTCAGGTCATATATGAACCTGTTGTTGAGCCTTATTCCAGTGTTAGGTCATATATGAACCTGTTCTGAAGAGTCTTTGTCTATGATTGTTTCAGTGTTGTCAGGTCATATACGAACCTGTTTTTGAACTTTCATTTCCAGTATTACCAGGTCATATCTGAACCTGCTGTCAGAACTTCTTGATATTCCCCAGCATTGTCAGGTCATATATGAACCTGTTGTTGTGTTTTATCCCAGTATTGCCAGGTCATATCTGAACCTATTGTGACATTTTCTTTCTTATTCGGGGTCTAGTAAGTCATATGTGAACTTACTACCGAAATCTCTTGTACTCTGAATGTTATTTATCAACTTTCACTTTGAGTACTCCCCAGTTGTGTCTGATTCTCCAGCTGGATTTGTCTTCCCCAACGAGTTTGTTTTTTTTACCATTTGTCTGTCTCCCTGTGGACCACCAGCATTCCCCACAGATTGGTCTGTCTAGTAGCATCTCCTGTCAAGGATCCATCATATCCCTAGCAGATAAAAATTACAAAAAAAGAATCATGCATCCATGCATATCATATCATATCACATCATGTCAAAGGGATTCAGGATCAAAATCCGGGTCTTCTTAGTATTTAACCATCTCCCACTATGATCATATGAAGAGTGCCCTCCTTCATATTCTCTAGTTGAAGACGCTTAAATAGGGGCAACTGTCATACCCCAATTTTGGTCCTGAATTTTTTCAATTTTTTCATTTTTATTTGGCACTTGGCCTAAAGTTCATTTGCATACATTCATGACCAAAGACAACCATCCATTCCCAAATCCATACTTTTTTGATAAACATTGGTCATTATCTAATTTTTTTTGATCATGGTGTTTTTTGATTATAAAATGGATTCTAATTTAAGTTATTTGACTTTTTAATTTTCTATTTTTTTTTAATTTCAAATTAAGTCTAATTTCAAATTTCAATTTAATTTTAATTGTTTTGTTTTTTACTAATGATTCAAACTTTAATTAATTTTAATTTTCAAATAAATGTTAGAATTGATATCAAATTAATTTTAACAAATTATAGATTAATTTGATTTCAATTGGTTTCAATTTGTTTTTTTATTTTAAATTGACATTTAGATGAGTCTTGGATTATTTCTAAAATCCATATCCATTTTTTTTAACCAAATATCCACTTATCCATTAACCCTTTTAACAACCATGACCATCAAAATTTCCTAAAATTAACCATGCCATACCTATCCCAAATCATTCAAGAAAACAACCATTACAACAATTCCCTATCCATGATTCCAATTGATCTAAAATGTAAACCAATGGCCATGTAACTCACATTTTCAATTACATAAACCACAAATTCATTTCATTCAAACCAAGTCTGTTACAACCATTTTTTATGTAAATGTCATAAGTTTCCGACACTAGATAATAATTGCATTTACCAATTTCATTCCAATTCCAAAATACATTTGTGCTCAAAGCTCCATAAGAATTCCAAAACAGTTCTGCCATCCAATGTACTTCGTAGCCGCATCCAAGCCGAAATTCCTAAGCTAACCAATAACCTTCAGACTTTCTATTCATTCCTGAAGCAAATATGTCCAAAATTCTGCAGTAATTAACCAATTATGCATCACACCTACAAGTGCAAACCAAAGGATCCTGCACAAACATCAACGGTCAATAACCTGTATCAGTCCCAGGCATATTCACATTAATCCAAGCTGCAGCAGCCAACAAATAACAAGACATCAAGTAATCCCATCCTAAATTTATAACAACTCCAAAACAGTTCTCCAATAAGCTATGACGGCGACGCCTTTCTTTCCATAACAGGAATTGGTTAGAAATACAATGTTCGTTTCAATTCTGTTTTTTTCACTTCACATTAGCTAATCTAACATATTTCCATCAGTTTCAATTAAAAGCATTATAATCCATTGAACTAACAACATTCAACATCTAACAGAATTAACAATATTCATAACAACACTAACTGCACAAAGGAATAATTCACTATCTAACAGCATTTTCTAAATCACTTCACTAATAGAACTTTAGTAAAAACCAACATCTAACCGAATTTCCAAATTTCAACTGAATTCAGAATAGAATCATAACAAATTCCAACCGAACTTCCAGCTGTCCAACGAATTTCAACCCAAATGATATCCACCTTTTCCAAACAGCACGATTGCCAAACCTGCATCTTCCAAGGACCTCAACACATCATTATCAAGTCCAAATAGCAGCTTTTGTCCCGACAACACGGTTACCGCTGCCAATGAAGAGATTCAAGATTTGTCATTCGGGTTTGTTCTCTCTTGATCTTGATGGAAAGATCCTGAACAAGCATTGTGATGTAACCGAACATGTTGCATCATCGTGCCGAAACAGAAGCATAGACCAAGTTAAGCCTTGTAGCACCAGGTTTTGGAGCTCTTACCAATTCGTGCCGCTTACCGCAGAGTATATCTTATCCGTGTCAACCGTGATGGGATGTAGACTTGTTGCTGCAACATTAAAGCCAACATTCCCTACAAGGTTCATAACAGAACAACCTGGTGGCAATAGCTCATATCAGTTTCACAGCAAACACATTAGCAACAACACATTCAACCGGCAACACCTACTAACCTGCAGAGATTAATAAGCATAACAGTAAGAATAATTCCTCATAGTTGAACAAAATTTCCAATTAATAAGAAATTCTGC
Organism: Lathyrus oleraceus; assembly: GCF_024323335.1. Classification (NCBI taxonomy): domain Eukaryota; kingdom Viridiplantae; phylum Streptophyta; class Magnoliopsida; order Fabales; family Fabaceae; genus Lathyrus; species Lathyrus oleraceus. The sequence continues at coordinate 122,090,676 of NC_066584.1, read as the reverse complement.
ACTAACAGTTAAATAAGACAATGTAATGAGACTTAACATTAACATTAGCTTATAACGGAATTGATTTTCATTCTTGATAGCTAACACTTCTTCACATCTAGAGGTTCATGACAGTAGCAATAGTTGAGCTTTGCAAATAATGAAGTTTTTTCTTTTCACCAAAATTCACTGCAGTAACACAGGTAACTAGTCAAAACTGTAGAAATTACAAAAAAATCCCAAATTGGCATTAAGATAAAAACAAAGAAGAAAGCGCATGCTCAGATTACCTGTTCCTAATCCAAACATCAAGTAGGGCAACCGAGACCTGACAACCCAAAAGAGATTTTGCAGGATGCTCTTTTGGACTCCAGAGACCAAATCCCAAACCCTAATTTACAGAAGATAAATAGGAGAAGGAAGGAATTAGGAAAGGAGGCTAAAAAAATTGGGAGAGGCGGAACAGCGAAAAAGTTTCAAAAGCGAAAACCCTAATCACGAAATCAAAGCAAAAATCAGTGTTGGAGGAGACGAAGGGAGAGGATTGAATAGTTACCTGAACCGTCGAATCACCGCCAAAGGTGAGCACCAGTTTGTTTTTCCTCTAAATCTCCGTTATGTTGCGTCTTTGGGTTAGAGGTCGTGAGAAGTGGGAGAGATTGAGGAAGGCGAGTTCGTTGAGAGTGATTTAAGTGAGGTTGAGAGCGATTGAGCGAGCTTTGCTGAGAGTGATTGAGAGGGATTCGTGAGATTGAGGAAGGCGAGTTTTGTTGAGAGTGTGAGAGAGAAGTGAGGTTGAGGGCGATCTGTTACACTATTCCCATTGTTTTTTCTTTTAATTTATTTTAAACAGAATAAACCATTAAAAACACGTTTAAAATTCCTAGTCTTAGTTAATAATTGTTTTTTATATTTTCAACTTATACCCCATTGAAAAACCCAACAGCCAAGCGGCTGGGTTTAATTATGGTAGTCCAACAGATTTCTTTTTTATTAGTTTTTATTTTAATCCTAATTTTTAATCTATCTTGATTTATATATCCAAGTTGTTTTTGTAAATAATAACTAGTCATGAATGGCCTAGTGGAGAGAGGGTAGTTTCTAGGTCTTTAGTGGGGTGGGTTCAATACCCACATATGTAGCATTTTATTTCTTTTAGCATTTTATTTCTTTTAGCATTTTATTTCTTTTAGCATTTTTTAGCATTTTATTTCTTTTAGCATTTCTTTTTTATGTTTATGTTTTTATTATACTCATAGTTTCATTATTGTTTAATAACACCGATTTGCTTTCTTTGAATTTCATCATCCATTCAAGACCATTTTAAACTATTAAAATCACACTTTTCTCGATTCAATATCGAGCCCATTTTCATACCCTTGTAAGTCGATTGCTTTTAAGCATCGCCATCAACCTCACATAGCTTACTCTTGGACTTTCTTACAATGAGCCGGTTCTCTTGCACTTACACTCATACTTTGCATTATTTGTTGTTTGGGCCCGATTTAGTTATTTCATGATTTTGAATCCCCATTTGACAAAATGTACCCCACTCCCCCGATGTGTAATAATCTTGTTACTATTTCATTTCGTTATTTGTTTGACTGTTTAGTTAGATACTAACACAAGAGTAAAATCAACAATTTCAAAAAATACAAAAATATGACTCGATCCAACGTCGAGTATTTTCTCAATGAACAAATCAATTCGTTTCTCCCTCCTATTCTATTCCATTTCTTTCAAACTTTCACCAAACGCTTGATTCAACGTCAAGCCACTTTTTCTAATAAAAACTCAAAAAATATTAATTCATATTCAAAACCTCTTTCAATAAAGATGGAAATGGAATGTGGTGTATACCACGCACTCCTGAGACTAGGATTCGATATGTATATCTCGTCAATCCTAGCTCTCGCCATCATCCAAATTCATCCACTTTGTTCTCTCTCAAACACTTATCCAAATTTCTCTTAAACGTCCATCAATACTTGATCTAGGTCAAGTCATTTTCACAACAAAACTCAAAATACCTAATTCTTATTTAAACACTTTCTCAATAAAGGTGGAAATGGAACATGGTGTATACCATGCACTCCTGAGGTTAAGATTCGAGACGTATGCCTCGCCAATCTTAACTCTCACCATCGCCTAAAATTGTCAATATGGTTTCTTCAAACCCTTTCTCAATCAAATTCCAAAATACTTAATTCCTATCTTAACCTCTTTCAATAAAGATGGAAATGGAACATGGTGTATACCATGCACTCCTGAGGCTAGGATTCGAGATGTATATCTCGCTCATCCAAGTTCTCGCCATCACTCAAAATACATCCAACCGATCAAACTCTTTTCTCGTCGCTGTGCGACTAATCAAAAACCTTTTTCATAAACGAAAGGTATCTTGTCTTAAGTGATATAAAACAATGTTTCGGCCACGATTGTTGAGTAGAGATAAATGACGCTTTTCCGAATGTAGATTTATAAATCCGTTCGATGTGTGATATGCGTCCACTCCTCATCTGTTTTGGGTAAAACAATGTTTTCGTCGATTAATACAATATAGCTTTCGCTAAAATCGACCAACAAACAAACATTTTTCTACCCAGAACTACGTAAGCCTTGATTTCTCTTTTGAGATACGTAGGAGCAGGATTTTTAAATCTTGTCAGGCCCACTAATAAAAAAAACTTAGGTTTAGTCCTTCGTCAAAAATCCAAAAACATTCTCTTCTCATCCTTTCTTTCTTTCCCACCTAATAATTCGAAAAGCCTAACATTTCAAACTAACATTAATGCGCACAACTAACCTAATGGTTCCCGTTGAGTACAACGGACGTGAGGGGTGCTAATACCTTCCCCTTGCGTAATTGACTCCCGAACTCGGATATTGGTTGCGATGACCATATCTTATCCTTTCTTTTTGTCTAGGGTTTTATCGATATTTCCCCTTTCCTTTTTAGGAATAAATAAAGTTCGGTGACGACTCTGTTCAGTCCATCATTGCGAGCGTGCGATCGTGCTTCGCTTTGAAGTCGTATCCCCATTTTTTCGAGGTGCGACAGATGGCGACTCTGCTGGGGAGACAGTCCTTAAGCGAGTCAAGCCTAGTTAGGACGTTTGTGTGCCTTTGTTTGTTTAGTTGTGTGGCTTTTCTTTATTGTTTTATTATCTTTATTGTTATATTGTTATATTTGTTGTATATTGGTTCCAATGTGTTGGGTACTTGGATTTTGATTGCTAACCATGTGGGAAAGACTCTACACCCGAGTCTAAACTGAAAAAACATAAGATAGGACGATGGTTGAGTAGTACGGACTCCCAAGGTGAATACTTCGTAAGGGTCGGTACGAGAACCTCACTTAGAGTAGATTCTTTTGCAAATATTGTCGCCCGAGGTGTATACCACGTAAGCATCGATGTTTCAAAGGGGTCCATGACTCTAAGGACCTTTTAGAACATTAAACCTTTGGCCAACTAGAAATGATGGTTGCGTAGTATGGATTTCCGAGGTGAATACTTCGTAAGGATCGATACGAGAACCTTGCTCAAAATAGATTCCCTAGATGGAGTTGATGACCGGAAAGTATTTTCCGTAAGCGTCAAACAGTCTTTTGAATCCATGACTCTGAGTACCCTGTCTAGAACCCAGTCGATGGTTGCGTAGTACGGACTCCCGAGGTGAATACTTCGTAAGGGTCGGTACGAGAACCTCACCCAGAATAGATTCCCTTGATGGAGTTGACGACCGAAAAGTATTTCCCGTAAGCGTCAAACATTCTTGTGAATCAATGACTCTGGGGATCCTTTGTAATAAAGCCCTAGATCATACCCGGTGAGAACCCCTGTTTTGGAAAGCAATCAAATTTATCCATACCTCGGACCTTTGAACCTATAAAAAAAAAACAAAAAAAATATTGCATCCATCCATTCATTGCATATGCATAAAAAGCAAAACTCTTAGTTGTTTCGCATTATTTCAGGAATCCAAGACTTGTTAGCAAGATGAATCCTGAGAGAAGAGGCACTTTTCAGTTCAAATATAAGAACGTGGACCTTACCAGCCTACAGAAGTTGAGTGTCAAAGTAACACCCCTCAAACTCAACAGCTTTGTACAAAACTATGGAAGAATTCTGGACATCCTAAATGAGAAGATGGACATGATGACCGCAGTGACTATTGCTCAGTTCTATGATCCACCTCTACGTTGTTTCACGTTTTCTGACTTCCAGTTGGCTCCTACCTTGGAGGAGGTTGAGAGGATCATAGGCCGGAACTTGAGGGACCATAACCCATTTCCTAAGCTCGATGAAGATATTCCCCCCAAGAGGATAGCTTCAGCTTTGGGTCTGAAAGTTTCCGAAGTCGTGGACAATTGGGATGTGAAAGGACCTTTCAGTGGTTTTTCTAGGAAGTTCTTGGAGGATCAGGCCAAGAAGATGGAAAAAGAAGGGAATTGGGAAGCCTTTTATGCTGTGTTAGCCGTGTTGGTATATGGGATAGTTCTCTTCCCAAATATTGACCATTTTGTGGACCACCTGGCTGTGAGGATTTTCCTCTCTGGTAACTCTGTATCGTTCCTCTTGGCAGATCTCTACTACACTCTCCATGATCGTCATGAGAAGAAGGGAGGAATCATCTTATGTTGTGCGCAGTTGTTGCATGCCTGGTTCATATCCCATATGCCCGAAGAAGGTCCTTTTGTCTCAAAGGAACTCAAGCCTTTCCAGAAGTTAGCTTCCCTCACCTCCAGTCATGTTAAGTGGTATATCAGGGATTGGGAAACCGAGAATGTGATTGTCAGCATTGGAGACTTCCCCAATGTGCCGTTGATAGGAACCAAGGGTTGCATCAACTATAACCCCATGTTATCTCTAAGGCAGCATGGGTATCCTATGAATGGCCCTCCAAAAGCTGAAGCTCTAGAGCCTTTCATCTTACATGGTGTTGAAGCGGATCATCCAATGGTGAAAAAGATCAAGAGGTCTTGGCAAGCAGTTATCAAAAAAGGTAAGGAGTTGGGTAAGAGAAATGTCGTTTCCCAAGAGCGTTACACTTGTTGGGTTAGAGAGAGGGTTCGGATGATTAAACTCCCTTATCCATTTGATCCTTCTATCTATCCATTGGTTCCGGAGCCAGAACCCATATTACCTGAAGATGTAGAGAAGCTCAATGCCCGTATCAAGGAATTGGAGTTGGAAAATGCTGATTTGAGAATCAAGCTTGGCCGAGTCTCGATAGAGAATGGGAACTTGAAGGACAATCAACAAAAGAAGGACAAAGAGCTTGAAGTCTCCAACAAAAGAGCTAGAGAGTCTGAAGCGAGGAGAGAGAAGTTTGGACAAGCGCTCTATAGCACTAAATCTGTGTTCAAATCAAAGGAAGAGGAGTTGGATAGAGATTTACTCCGGATTCAGAAACTCAACAAGACTTTGGAGCTGACCCTTGAAATGAAAAGGGAAGCACGACTAATTTCCGAGATTCGTACTCGTGAGCTGGAGAATACCATTCAAAATATACGAGGATACTCTGGAACGCAAGAAGCTGAAGACTGAAGAGTCAGAAAGAGTTTGCATACGGTTGAAACATCATTTGGATCGAGCCGATGCTAGAATCCAGGCACTTGAAGGTGGGGATCAGGATGCTGCCTATATGGTGTTTCTAGGGGAATGCAGATATTGGAGAAACCTCTATAGGGACATAGAGGTGACCAAGGCTGAATACGTGCGCATTATCCAAGATCTCCAAGGGCTTTACACTGAGTGGAAAGGCAAATTTCTGAAGCTGTCCGGATTTGCGAGTTCCATCATGCGTGAGCTACCTGAGAAGCTGCAAGAAGCTGATTGGTGCATGTGTCCAGAAAACACCCTGCATCAAGTCTATAATTTCATTAAGTTTTGTAAGGCAATGTTAGAAGGGTTAACTACCGACCTTGCTACGGTCCGAAAAGCCCATAAACCATGAGCACGTTGTTTGTATTTGAACTTTGATATGAGATTAATGAAAATCGCTTTTGAGATTCATTTTATTGTGTTTCATTTCCTTATTATTTTAAATATTTGCGAACAAGTGTTGTGACATTTTTGAAATGAATGATTGAAACTAACCAAGAGTTTTGCAAACAAAATGCATCCATACATGCATTCATGCATTTTCAAAACAGAGTCTCATTCTGTCCTTTCTTCCTCCAGCTTCACGCTGAATTTTCAACACCAATATAATACTCGTGCCAGAGCTCGTCAAAGGATGGAAGATCAAGAGCATGAATTGGAGCGAGTGAGCTCAGAGATCGAAGACCTGCATGGAAACATGTGCCAGGTCAAGGAAATATTACAGGTCATCAGGGCAAAGTTGGACGCCCAAACGACGGTCGTTTCAGAAATCGTCGGTCCAACGATTGAACCCCAACCTGCAAGGACGGTACCAACAACCTGGCCAACCTATGGTTTACCTCCCGGTTTCACACCTACAGTTGAAGGTGCACCTGGTTTTGCACAATCTGCTCAGCAGACGGCTCCTCTACCGACCATCAATGAAAATCATCCAGTGGTCCACACATTCGCACCTCCTCTCGTTCGTGTGCATGTGCAACCTTACTTTGAGGATCAACAACATGCTCCAGACTTTTCAGATGAAGATGAGGAAAGGCAGGAGGACCTAAGAGGGATGAAGGAGAATTATCAGGTGCTTGAGAAGAGATTGAGGGCTATGGAAGGCGACCAAATGTGTGTGGACTATCCAGATTTGAATAAAGCTAGTCCGAAAGATGATTTTCCTCTACCACACATTGATATGTTGGTAGACAATTTAGCTAAATTCAAAGTCTTCTCGTTTATGGACGGATTTTCCGGTTATAACCAAATCAAGATGGCACCCGAGGATATGGAGAAGAAAACATTCATCACACCATGGGGAACATTCTGTTATCGAGTGATGCCCTTCAGTTTGAAGAACGCCGGAGCCACGTATCAACGCGCTATGACTACCTTGTTTCATGATATGATGCACAAGGAGATCGAAGTGTATGTTGACGATATGATTGCTAAGTCGAAAACGGAAGTTGAACATGTAGAACACTTGGTGAAGCTTTTTCAGCGTCTGAGGAAGTTCAGACTTCGTCTGAATTCGAACAAGTGTACATTTGGAGTCCGTTCTGGCAAGTTGTCGGGTTTTGTTGTCAGCGAAAGAGGTATTGAGGTTGATCCTGCAAAGGTCAAAGCAATACAAGAGATGCCTGCGCCCAAAACTGAAAAGCAAGTCCGAGGTTTTCGTGGGCGCATGAACTATATTTCCATATTTATATCCCACATGACTGCCACATGTGCGCCGATATTCAAGCTCCTCCGGAAAGATCAGTCTCATGATTGGACCGAGGATTGCCAGAAAGCTTTCGACAGTATCAAAGAGTATCTGTCTGAACCTCCGATCTTGTCTCCGCCTGTAGAAGGAAGACCTCTGATCATGTATCTGACTGTTCTTGAAGACTCCATGGGTTGTGTCCTTGGTCAGCAAGACGAGTTTGGAAAGAAAGAATGTGCTATCTACTACCTGAGTAAAAAGTTCACTAATTGTGAGTCTCGATACTCAATGCTTGAGAAGACATGTTGTGCTTTGGCTTGGGCCGCTAAGCGTCTATGCCAGTACATTAAAAATCATACAACTTGGTTGATATCCAGAATGGATCCAATCAAGTACATCTTCGAGAAACCTGCTTTAACCGGGAGGATTGCCCGTTGGCAGATGTTGTTATTTGAGTATGATGTCGAGTATCGAGCTCAGAAAGCTATCAAGGGTAGTATCTTGGCTGACCACTTGGCCCACCAACCGATTGAAGATCATCAGTCAGTTCAATACGACTTCCCAGACGAGGAGATTCTGTATTTGAAGATGAAAGATTGTGACGAACCTACACTCGATGAAGGGCCAGAACCTGGTTCCCGATGGAGTATGGTATTCGATGGCGCTGTAAATCAGTACGGAAATGGAATTGGGGCAGTAATCATTACTCCTCGGGGCACATATTTTCCTCTTACAGCAAGGCTAACTTTCAAATGCACGAATAATATGGCTGAGTACGAAGCCTGTATTATGGGATTGGAAGAATGCATTGATCTAAGGATCAAGCACCTCGACGTGTATGGTGATTCGGCCCTCGTTGTCAATTAGATCAAGGGTGAATGGGAGACGAATCAACCTGGTCTTATTCCATATAGAGATTATGCGAGGAGGATTTCAACGTTCTTTACAGAAGTTGACTTTCATCATATTCCTCGAGAAGATAATCGGATGGCAAACGCTCTTGCTACGTTTGCCTCAATGATTGTGGTCAAATATTGGAATGAAGTTCCCAATATTACCGTGATGCGCTTGGACAGACCAGCCCATGTATTTGCAGTTGAAGAAGCAAAAGATGATAAGCCGTGGTATCACGATATCAAGTGTTTCCTTCAGAACCAGGTCTACCCGCCTGGGGCATCTGTGAAAGATAGGAAAACTTTGAGGAGATTGTCAGGCAGTTTCTACCTCAATGGCGAAGTGCTTTATAAGAGAAATTTTGACATGGTTCTGCTCAGATGCGTGGATAGACACGAAGCAGACCTATTAATGACTGAGGTCCATGAGGGTTCATTTGGTACTCATTCCAATGGACATGCCATGGCTAGAAAGATGTTGAGAGCAGGCTACTATTGGCTGACAATGGAGTCTGACTGCTGCAAATACGTGAAGAAATGCCACAAGTGTCAGGTTTACGCGGATAAGATTCATATTCCTCCGACGCTTCTGAATGTGATTTCATCACCATGGCCTTTCTCTATGTGGGGAATTGACATGATTGGCATGATTCAACTGAAAGCGTCCAACGGACACAGATTTATTCTCGTAGCAATTGATTACTTCACCAAATGTGTTGAAGCCGCATCATATGCGAATGTGACCCGACAGGTAGTCGTGAAGTTTGTCAAGAATCAGCTTATATGCCGTTATGGTGTGCCTGATAAGATCATTACTGATAATGGATCTAACTTGAACAATAAGATGATGGAAGAGCTGTGCAGTGAGTTCAAGATTGCACACCATAATTCTTCTCCTTACAGACCCAAGATGAATGGGGCTGTTGAAGCTGCTTACAAGAATATCAAGAAGATTATCCAGAAGATGACAGTTACGTACAAAGATTGGCATGAGATGCTGCCATTTGCTTTGCATGGATATCGTACATCTGTCCGCACTTCAACAGGGGCAACCCCTTTTTCTCTTGTTTACGGCATGGAGGTTGTGCTCCCAGTAGAGGTGGAGATCCCATCAATGCGAGTCTTGATGGAAGCCAAGTTGACTGATGTTGAATGGATCCCGAGTCGTTACGACCAACTGAATCTGATTGAAGAGAAGCGATTGACTGCCATGTGTCATGGTCAGTTGTGAATATTTTGAATTGTTTAAAAATACTTTTAAGTTTCCAAAAATTCTGAAAAAATTTCTCCAAGGTCCTTTGACCTTGTTTGACCTATGATAAATCTCATGGCCATTTCTTTGGTGTTTTGATGAGGTTTTAGGAAATTGACCAACCATAATTTAATTTAATGCCTATTTTTATTATTTTTAATTGTTTAAATGCCAAATTAATTGTGTAGAGCCATTTTATTTGACTTTGTGAGTTTGACTTGTGTTGTTGGGCCTTGGTCAAGGTTGATTTGACTTTGCTAGGTTAAGATCATTGGATTTAGGGGATTGATGGAATGTACATTCCATCTCCCAAAATGAATGAATGATCTTAATTTGGTAAAAGTCCTCCTTTGACCAATTTGTGTTTGATCCATTCCCCCTACCTCTTCATCTCATTCCCCTTATTTATTCATTCATGTTATGGACTATGATATCTAAAATATCCTAATGCTAGTTGATTGCAAAATCAAAATGAGTATGGATGAGATTAGGTCCACCACTTTGCATATTCTTTTTGTGTGTGGTATGTTTCATGAGTATAGTCCATTATACTATGTCTCTAACATGCATTAACATCAAAATTCTATTGCCCGACCTCAACTAGTTGTAACTTCTACATAAGTCCAATTATGATTGCTTAACATAGCGCTAAATAAGTCTCCCCTCTTTCATGGTATTGTGTGTAAACTTGGCCTTTTTTCCTTCCTTTGGAAGATGTCTTGGTTCAAGGATCCATGCTTGTGATAAGTGGATTGAGTATTCTCCAAAGAATGACTTAAACAAAAGAAAAGCAAAAGCAATACTAACTTCTAATTCACTAACAACTAACATTTAATTTCAAGTCATTTATTTTTAATGCACTTTAATTTTTAAGCCTTATTCATTTTCCATTATTCATACCATTCGATTTGTTTAATTTTATGTCATTTTTACTTTGTCCACTGGGACCATATTTTTGATATTTTGTGTTTGTATATATTTGTTTTTTTGTGTGGTCTTTTGACCTTAATGTACATAATAAGAACAAAAACCCTAAAAAAAAACATTTTGTGTGGACTGTTGGTTTGATCTGAGACTATTGGACTTAGAATCTAGGCAACACTCGCTATGCAAAGGACTTGGCCAATGCCAATTTTCATGTAACTAAGTACTTGTGAAGAACATTCATCTGATACAACTTTGAAGACCCATTTGAGTTCATCTGCAACATGATCATTGTGAAGCTGTTATTTTGAACCTGTGACTTATGTCATCTTTGAATTCATCTGACAGATGGGAAATTTTGAAGAAGATCATGGAGTTGCTAAGCTTGGATGTTGCTATCTTTATTTAATGCCTTGCTCTTCAACTTGCTATTTGTGTATTGTTTGTTGCTTGATTCAAAACTCCAAGGGAAATTTGAGTTTCTATATGACATTCTTGTCTATTGGATTGCAGCCCATTGGTCAGATCTTTTCAGCTCTCAACTTTTAAATTAATGCTTAGGATTAGTCTCTTCATCTCCTCCCAACTTCTTTAATTTCAAAATCTCTCCCCCCTTTTACAAAAATCTTCTTTGCTTGTGTTTGTTTCCTAAACTTTGACCTTATTGCAAATTAGAAACTTTGGTCTTATGCTATTGCATTTTTAAAATCTTTTCTTAACCAAACTTGTAAATAAACTTAACTATACTTGACTTAAAATTTCAAAAGCCAAAAAGAACTAACACTCATTCAAACCATTTTTAGTCCCTTATGCATTTTTAAACTTAAAATTTTGCTAAAAGTAATGCACTCACTTTGAAATTGATACCACGAACTACGAGGTTTTGATCCCTCATTTTTATGTTGGTACGTAGGCACAAGTTCGAAGGTCTTGTCAAACACAAAAATATAATTAATGAATTCTTTTTTCATCCCCACACTCTTTTTATTTGTAAACATCATTTATATGAAAACACATATGCACACAAAAAAGGGCTCCCTAGGAGTACCTAGGACACTTTGGATGCTAACACCTTCCCTCTATGTAACTAACCCCCTTACGTGTAATCTATGGCATTTTATTAGTTTTGATTTGAAAACTTCTTATCTTTTGGGTTTTGTTCATACTTTTCCCTTTTCCCTTGGAAACAATAAAAGCGTGCTGGTTGTAGCACCTCAAATTTGCACCCCCCATTCATTCACTCATTTCATTTTAGGTCATATATCATTACATATTACATTGCATAGTACATTGCATCTTATCAGTCAAGCATTAGCATCAAGAGGATTCACCAGTGCAGGAGACCAAGTTTTCCTTGAAAAGAAGGCCACATGATTGTTCTAGAGAGCTTACATGAATCAAGGTTCATTTTGAAGTAACTTGACCAAATATCAGAGGCTCAAAGTCCACAGTGCAGTTTTAGGTCATCTGAGGCCCATGAAAGTCAACTGAAAGTCAACTGAGGGCTAGGAGTTGGAGAAATGGTTTAAGACACTTCATTCATGTCCCAAAGAGGTTTATTCATCATGTCAAACACTTATCTTGAAGTATTTGAAGTCAGATCAAAAGTTTCCAAAAATGGAAAGTGACCTATAATTTCAAGTTTCCAAAAATGGCAAGTTTTTGGACCAACTTCAACTTGACTTTCCAACAGCAAATAAGCTTCAAATGAAATTTTTTCTAACATGAAAGTTGAAGATATTTCTCTCTTCTTTTCAAAAAGTCCAAGATCATGAGCATCTGATGAATGGTTGAGAAGTTATGATCCATTGACTGCAAAGTATGCATGAAACTTCAAAGTGCCATATCTTTTGAACCAAAACTCCAATTTGAGTGCCTCTTTTTGCATTATGCTCCTTATGACTCATATTTTCCAAATACATCATGACATTGCATGAAATTATCTCATACAATCATTTGTTCATGCATGTCCATTTTGGAAGGAAAATGCCAAATTCAAAATTGGTTGATCACATGAACAAAATTCCAATTCCAATATGTGCATGGGTTGATTTTAAGTGAATTTGGGCCCTCATTTGGTACTGTTCACGTATGTTTTCACCATGCAAGGGTGTTTTTATCCATTTGTGCATACACCTTATATCTTGCTAATTTCCATTAACCTTGGCCTAATTACAATTTCAGAGTAATTAGGAGATGGTATAAAGGCTTAGTTGTAACTGTTTCATTCATTACACACATTTTCAGATCTAGAATCCTCTTTTACTCTCAATTTTCACTCTCTTGATTTCTCAAAATTTTGCACACAACACCTTAATATTCTTGCATAATCATGAGTATGGAGTGTTACTGAGCAATATTCAACGTGTTTTTGGTGGAATTCATCTCAAATTCGTGCATACCACAAGCTTGAAGGCATTAATGGAAGCTCCAAATTGAGCTTGATTCAGATCTTTTCACGTGCCATTTCTTGCATCCAACTTCAGTGGAGCTCAAAGAAAGTGAATCTGGAAAGCTGGGAGCCTTGAGGACACGGTTTTGGTCACTGCTCTTCAAAAAAGGTGAGTTTCGACCTTCATTTTTCTCTATTTTATTGCCATAGTATTGTAGATCTTGACTCCCTGATCACGCTGATATGAACATTTTTTAAAATGGTTGAGAATTGATTGAGTAATATGGATTTGAAGTTTGGTTGATCATTATGTTTTAGCTCGATTTGCTTTTGTTAGTGAGAATTAGGATTAATGGAGGTTGGATTCGTGTTGTGCTTGAAGAGACGGTTCTAATGGTGTATAACACGATGGATTCTGGAAATAAATTGTGAAGGCATCACTGTGCAGCCACCGTCTTGTTGGAGAAGACGGTGGAAACCGCCTTAGGCCACCGCTATGAATAGTGAGCGCATTAATGTTAGGGTTTGTCCAGGTCATGTGCCACGCGGGTTGCCTGTTGGCTATTTGGTTTGTTGCATTTCTGTTGACCGAGTCCACTTTAGCATTGACTGATGACTGGTTGCCAGCTCAATTAGTTGAGCGCTCCGTTTTGATACGCATACACCATTCGATTCCCAGCGATGCAATTCTGGAATTTATTTGCTTTCAGCGCTTCCTTTTTTTTCGTACCAAGTTTGATCCTCCGCTCCAACATGTTTTCAAATTACACAAACATTTATCCTTTCCCTCCATTTTATCATGGGTTTTTTTCCATTTTATTTCAATTATTTTATCCAACTTCAAAAAATCATAACTAATTGAAAATAACTCCAAATTGAGTGCAATTTTTTGCTACATGATCCTTGTGATGTCTAGTTTTTTTAATATGATTTTCCTGATTTTAGCACTTCTGGATTTTTTGATTGAGCTTGAGTATTTGAGTATGATGCAAAATGTGATATGTTAGGCTATTTGGCTTGTGAAATACTCATACTTTCTCCATATGCTTTGAAATTTGGTATGTTGAATCTTAACACATAACATGACTTTTGAGGCTTGGTTGTGCATTTTTAGCATTTCTCATTTCTGTTTTAGGCACATGAACTTAGGGTGTGACAATGTGTGTCACACATTTGGATGTTGATCTTATTCATTTTCATTTCTAGGTCAATTGATGTCCTCTGTTTCCAATTTTTTTTGCATGATGATTGTGGTTAATAGGTTGAGCTTGCACAAAAAGTTTCATGATTATTGGATGTGTTTCTGATTTAATGTGCATTTTCTCTTCTTGATGCCTAAGTGTGACCACATTTGTGTGTCTTTGCCATACCTTGGTTAATTGCTAGCCTTGCCTTGTGATTTGAGTTTGGTCCTTTTTAGGACATGTTCATGCTTGATTAAACATGCTTCATGTTGAATATTGGCTGCTGTTTTGACTTTTTGCTTTGCCTTTGACCCTAGTCTTTGGACTAGTGGTTTGTACTCACCTTTTGAGTTTTGCATTTCAGGTTCAAGTACTTAGTTCTAATGGATGATGTGATCTCATTCCATGAGATACAAGTTACTTTGGTTAACTAACCTTGCTGTTTTGTAGGTCCTTTGAATGATGAAACAATTTGAGTTGCTTGCTTCTTATGCCTTGCACTGTTGTTGTCTGTTTATTGGGATTGTCTGACTGTTGTTGATTGTTTGGTTGTCTGAATACCATATTGACTTGTTTGACTTTCTTACAGGTACTTTAGTTGCTTTAACTTATTGCTTGAGTTGCTTTGCTTTACTTGTGGTTGGCATACCACCTAGGTAACCTCTCTGACTTCATGTAGTCTGGAAGACCTGCTATCTTTGGCAGGCACCTGTCTGAAGCCCTCCTTAAGAGGCAATGTTTGTGGTTGTTTATGTTTGTGCCATGTACTTCAAAGACCTCCTAAGTGAAGAGGCAATTGGCAGATAGAAGGGATGTGCAATCCATCCCCTGCTATTCAGTTGAGTCATTCATCTTGATCGCACTACGTGCTGATGCATTTTGAATAAACACCCAAGATCATTGTCCAGAGTCAGTCATGTGGAGTAGGGTCCTTCATTCTGGATCCCCACACTTTCATTGAGTCAAGCTCACCCAGGCCCGGGTTAAGAGCTATGAGGTATGATCCTCATTTCCTATTTCATCTGCTTCACCCTAACTCTCAATGTTAGGGTTAAGAACCTCAGACACCCCTTCCAGTTGGCTTGTTTGTCGAGGTTGATATGACCCTTGACTAAAGCCCAACCTTGTATGAGCCACTTATTTGCATATAACGTGTGATACCTGTTCCCCTATGCTTGTGCTTGCTTACTTGTTGTTTAGGCTAGCTTGCTTCCTGTACGAGTTAGGATCTGATTAGAGACCTCAACATAGGGATCGTTTGCATGACAACTTCTAGGCTCGAGTCTGATAACATGAAATAATATCACATTTTTGGACTCGATTTAATTAAATTATATTATTATTTGTTTCAATTTATTTCATATTATTCGATATTACGTGGTATTTTCCCTTCTATTTGTCTCAGGTAACTTATTTGAAGCAAAAGTGAAAAAGGAAGAAAAGGGGGTGCAAAAAGATGAGGAAAGCAAATTCCACTAAAGCCCAGCCCACAATTACAAGCCAGGAGCGCTGAAGCTGTGACGACCGCCACACAAGGTGTGACGAGCGTCACGCCCCCTGCTAAGTGTTACGAGCGTAACACAAGGTGTGACGAGCGTCACACCCCACTCCTACATTTTTGGCTTTTAACGCGCAGCAGAGGCACGTTGAAGCCTATTCTTCCGCTTGACTCGTTGAAACGTGCAAGTTACTTAAGGAAGGCACTTTTGGAAACGGTTACAAAATGGATTAATATAAATAGTTTCTTTTATCCAACCCTGAATCTCCTCCTTTTTCCGCCGTGCAAGCATTTACAACACTACTTATTTTTACTACTTTCAATTTTTTTCAGCATTCTACCTTCATAGCAATTTTTATTTCCTTTTCTTTTCCAGACAATTTTCAGAGCACTTAATTAATTTTTCACACAATAGTTTCTACACCGGAAACTATTGTGTATCTTTTACTGGATCTAACCTTACGTTAGATCATAGTATTTTATTTCTTTGCTTTTTATTTTTCTGTCCGATTGAAGATTGCAAGAACAAATCCAACCGGTCTGTGGTGGAGTGTTCAAGATTCCTATTAATTTTTCAGGTTCTTTAATTTACTGTTTTAATTTATATATGCTCTGCACTACTGTTTATTTATATTGTTTACCTGATATGGCTTTATTTAAGCATGATAATTGTTTAGACCTGTTTAGCATGTCCGGCTAATTAATTAAGATACCGGTATGTAAAGTAAGCGGAATGAAGGAATCAAAACTAAGTTGGTTAATTTTATTTAAAAATAAAGTCACTCTTTTTATGGTCTCAATTTACAGAGTTAATACCAAGGTTTTTGTACGAGAGTAAAAGACATAAAGAAGTTAAAATCAATAGAATGACGGTTTGAGTTTTTAACTGGACAGTGTAAATTAGACATTAATTCTGAATCAGGGCGAAATCAATTTTTAGAGTTAATTAAATTCTAATCTTTTTCAAAAAGTATTTTTAAAGGTTAAATGTGAGGATGAGAGTTAAGCATTTAAGTTTAATTATATAATCTAAGTCAACAGAGCGAGAGTTTGAGACGAGGGTGTTTGAACGATTATTATTTTAATGAAAAGAGTTTCTATAGATTCTATTGTTTTCAAAAAGTGATTTTGAACTTAACTAATAAGTGACAGCTACGTTAATATAAAGTCATAGTCTATTCAACAGAGCGAGAGTTTGAGAAAAGGCTTTTAATCAATAGTGTCTACTGAAAAGATTTATTTTAAAACCAAGAAACCAACGAAGATTTGATTCCCTACTTACGGCGAACTATATACCGATATCCGCTATATTTGATATTTAATCTAGATCTTATTTTAGTTTTACTTTTCCCCCTGATCATCAAAGTATCATTCGCCTTAGCTTTACGAAGTAACCTTAGAAAAACGGTATATCGATTCATAAGTCCCCGTGGGATCGATATCTTTTAAAACTACGCGATAGAACTGTGCACTTGCAGTTAATACCCCAATAGACTCATAAAGTCGCGATCAAGTTTTTGGCACCGTTGCCGGGGAATTTTGTTTAGTCGATATCTTAACTCTTCTGTTACGCTGTAGAGACTAAGGCCTTTTTTTTATTTTTTTCTTTTTTATCCTTCGTTGATTTGTATGCCACACACTCGCTCACAAGGCGAACTGTATTACTTACGAATCAACGACGTTGAACTATATCTCCGAGTCTTACGACGAATTCGGGAGTATCGTGCTGCAAACAATCTTCCTCCTATCGAAGTTCCTGATCTCAAAAATCTTCTTTCTTCGTTGATACCTGAGATGGCAGAACCAGCTCGTGCTCTTCGAGATTACGCCGCTCCATCGCAAGATGAGCCACATTCGAGTATTGCTCCACCCGCAATTGAAGCAAACAACTTCGAACTTAAACCTTCGCTGTTACAAGCAGTGCAACAGAATTAATTCTCTGGAAATCCTACCGAGGATCCAAACCTTCATTTTTTCGTATTTGTCCAATACGCTGATACTGTTAAAGCTAATGGTGTCACTTCAGAGGCAATTCGACTTCGTGTCTTTCCTTTCTCGTTAAGAGATAAAGCTAGAAGATGGCTTCAGTCTCTTCCTTCCAACTCAGTCACCACATGGAACGAGTTGAAGAAAGTCTTTCTTGCCCGATATTTTCCTCCAAGCAAAACAGCTATGTTGAGAGCCCAGATAAATGGATTTAAACAGAAAGATAACGAGTCTCTTTTCGAAGCCTGGGAAAGATACAAAGACATGATGAGACTTTGTCCACACCATGGTCTAGAGGACTGGTTAGTAATTCATACCTTCTATAATGGTCTCTTGTACAACACAAGGTTAACAATAGACGCCGCCGCAGGTGGTGCGCTTATGGACAAACCTTACGCTGATGCTTATCAACTTATCGAAAGCATGGCCCAAAATCATTATCAGTGGGGAAGCGACCGAACAATGGTAGAAAAACCTCAAACGAAAAGTGGCATGTACGAGATAAGTAGCCTTGATCATGCTAATGCAAAAGTGGATGCTCTTGCCCAGAAAATTGAAAGTTTAAATGTATCACCTCCAGCCACCGTGGTTGCCGCAACTCAAAATTGCGAAGTTTGTGGAATCCAAGGTCACACTCCTACAAATTGTCAACTCCTAATAGATATCCAAGTAGAGCAAGTGAACTATGCTCAAGGAAATCCCTACTCGCATACCTATAACACCAACTGGAAGAACCATCCTAATTTTTCATATAAGAGTAATAATGCTTTACACGCACCATGACAAGCTCCAAATCAAGCCCCAGCTATACCTCCTGGATATCAAAAGCCGACCCCATCTATACCTAACAATAATGTTCCTAGGAAATCCAACTTGGAAATCATGATGGAGAACTTCATAGCTTCTCAACAGCAAACCAATAAAGATTTCTTAAACCAGAATGTACACACTAACAAACAGATTAAACAAATAGCAAGTAAAGTAGATGCCCTGGCTACCCATAACAAAATGCTGGAAACACAAATTTCACAAGTAGCTCAACAACAAGCACCTACTGCTACCCCAACTGGTACATTTCCTGGACATCCCTAACCTAACCCGAAAAGCCACGCTCATGCAATTATATTAAGAAGTGGAACGGAGGTGGAAGGACCATCTGACCCAAGGATTGAAAACCAAAACTCTAAAAAGTCAACTGAGGAAGAAAATAAACCTAAGGAAAAGGATGAGAGTAATAAGGAAACCGTAGAAACGAAAGAACCTTATGTACCTCCACCACCTTATAAACCACCTATCCCTTATCCTCAAAGGCTTATTAAAACCAAAGATGCGGGCCAGTTTAAAAAATTCGTTGACCTACTGAAACAATTAAACGTCACCATTCCTTTTACAGAAGCTATTACACAGATGCCCTCATATGCTAAGTTCTTAAAAGAAATTCTTTCTAATAAAAGGAAACTTGAAGATAGCGAAACAGTTACACTCACTGCTGAGTGTAGCGCAATAATCCAGAATATGCCTCCTAAACTTAAAGATCCTGGTAGTTTCTCTATACCCTGTCACGTAGGAAAATTTGTCATAGACAAAGCTCTATGCAATTTAGGAGCCGGTATTAGTGTTATGCCTTTATCCATATGCAAGAAACTGGAAATGGGAGAATTAAGACCAACTAAAATGTTTGTGCAATTAGCAGATCGTTCCGTTAGATATCCTGTAGGAATTCTTGAAAATGTTCCCGTGCGCATAGGTCAATTCTACATCCCAACCGATTTTATAATTATGGACATAAGAGAAGATGAAGTTACACCCATTATATTGGGAAGACCATTCTTAGCAACCGCCGGTGCGATCATAGACGTAAAACGAGGACGACTCACTTTGGAAGTAGGAGAAGAGAAAATTGAGTTCATTCTTTCCAAATTTTTGAAAGCACCTGCAATAGAAGACACATGCTACTTCATGGATATCATCGATGAATGCATAAAAGAAACAGAGTTAGAAAATGACAAATTGTCAGATTATCGTGTAGAAGACAGACCGAATCAATGTTTAGCAATGACATTAGATCCTACGCAATGCCTTAAGAAACCAAACCTCGACCTGAAAACACTTCCTAAAAATCCGAGATATGAATTCCTAGACTTAGAACTTGAACGACCAGTGATAGTAAATGCAGACCCAGGAAAACTCGAAACTGAAAAACTCCTACATATCTTAAGAAAATATCCAACCGCACTAAGATATAATATCATCGATCTTAAAGGGATAAGCCCTTCTATTTGTATGCACCGCATCATTCTAGAAGAAGACTGTAAAACTTCTAGGGAACATCATAGGAGACTAAACCCGATCCTGAGTGAGGTAGTGTAAAAGGAAGTAACAAAGTTATTAGAGGCAGATATCATATATCCTATATCCGACAGCAAATGGGTTAGTCCTGTACACGTAGTACCGAAGAAAGGGGGTATAACAGTTATTGAAAATGAAAAAGGAGAAATTATAACCAAACGAATCGAATCGGGATGGAGAATGGGCATTGACTATAGGAAACTAAACAAAGCAACCCGAAAAGATCATTTTCCTTTACCATTCATTGACCAGATGTTAGAACGATTAGCAAAACATTCTCATTTCTGCTATCTAGACGGTTACTCAGGCTTCTTTCAAATACCAATTCATCCTGATGACCAAGAAAAAACGACGTTCACATGTCCTTTTGGTACTTTCGCTTATCGACGAATTTCGTTTGGCTTGTGCAATGCTCCTGCAACCTTCCAAAGGTGCATGATGGCAATATTCGACGACTTTCTCGAAAACATCATGGAAGTCTTTATGGACGATTTTTCCGTGTGCGGACAAAGTTTCGAAGAATGTCTTGAAAACCTAGAAAGAGTTCTAGAACGATGTGTAAAAGTAAACCTAGTACTTAATTGGGAAAAATGTCACTTTATGGTACAAGAAGGAATTGTTTTAGGACACATCATATCAAATAGAGGAATTGAAGTAGACAAAGCCAAAATAGAAGTAATCGAAAACCTTCAACCTCCGAAAACTGTGAGGGAAGTATGAAGCTTCTTAGGACATGTCGGTTTTTATCGACGATTTATTAAATATTTCTCTAAAATAACTAAACCTTTAACCGGACTATTAATGAAAGATGTTGAATTCATATTCGACAGTAAATGCTTAGGAACGTTTCAAACACTTAATCAAGCATTGATCTCCGCACCCATAATGCAGACTCTGGATTGGAATGAACCATTCGAAATAATGTGTGACGCAAGTGACTATGCCGTAGGCGCCGTTTTAGGACAACGAAAGGATAAAAAACTTCACGTCATACATTATGCAAGTAGAACCCTAGATGAAGCACAAATGAATTACGCCACGACCGAGAAAGAACTTTTAGCAGTAGCGTTTGCACTAGATAAATTTCGTTCTTACTTGGTTGGAGCTAAAATAATCGTTTACACTGATCACGTCGCCATTAAGTACCTCTTAACAAAAAAGGACGCTAAACCTAGACTCCTAAGGTGGATTTTGGTACTACAAGAATTCGATCTGGAAATCAAAGATAAAAAAGGAACTGAAAACATAGTGGCAGATCACCTTTCTAGACTTGAAAACCTGGAACCGGAAAGAACATCGATCAACGATGATTTCTCGTACGATAAACTTATAGCTACTTTGGAAGAAAATAGAGCTGATAAACAGGTAGAGACCACCTTATCTATATGTGTTACACCATGGTACGCTGATTTCGTCAATTATTTAGCTGCCGGAATAGTTCCACCTAATTTATCTTACCAACAAAAGAAACGATTTTTCCATGACATAAAACATTATTACTGGGATGACCCTTTACTTTTCAAAAGAGGCCCCGATGGTATTTTCCATCGGTGTATACCTGAAGAAGAGATAGAAAATATAATCCAACACTGTCACTCCGCTCCTTATGGTGGACATGCAAGTACATCCAAGACCTGCTCTAAAATCCTACAAGTCGGTCTCTATTGGCCAAACATATGGAGGGATGTGCATGCTGCTGTCAAGAAATGTGATCGATGCCAACGCACAGGAAACATATCTAGACGTGACGAGATGCCACAAAAGGGAATTTTGGAAGTAGAGATTTTCGACGTGTGAGGAATAGATTTCATGGGACCTTTTCCACCTTCTTTCGGTAACAAGTACATACTCGTGGCGGTTGACTATGTATCAAAATGGATTGTGTAACACCCCGATAAAAATAAGATAATTATTTAATTTAAGTTAATATTTATTTATTAATTTAATTAAATAATTAGAATATTATTGGAATTTTTATTGTTGGAATAATAAAAAGTCCCATTTGGTAAAAAGGGTTTTCACGTGAAAAGGGAGAAGCGACAGAAAAGTGGAAAAGGGCAAAGAGGCAGAGCAAGAGAAGAAGGAAGAGCTTGAGGCTAACAGATTTGCCAGATTAACTCAGGTAAGGGGGGTTTATCGTCGTTTAATGGGTATTATGGGTTAACATGTAATGGGTAGTGATAAACCATTGAATCCATTCTAATTAGAATGATGAATACTGAATTTGTGAAATTAGGGATGAATGAGATTGAGTTGAAATTGCTGAAATTCGTAGGAATTAGATGTAGTAAGGTTAGCAAATTGTGCAATCGAACGTGTATGATCTATGTGTGATAATATGATTGATTGTTGTGTAAAATTGGACTGTGGAAAGTTGAATTTCGAGAGATCTCGTAGCAGAGAAAACCATTGCAGATCTGGAAATCTGGATTCTGGTCATACGCATATGGCACTACGCAATACGCGTATGAGATGGCTGGGAAGGGGAAAAATTGGCGCTAATACGCGCCATACGCGTGCAATACGCGTATCCCATGAGTGGTACGCGTATGGGGTAGGCCATACGCGTATGGATGAGGAAGATGATGTTTTTAACGTACTTTTGTCTCTGTTGGTACGCGTATGGGAGGGTGGTACGCGTAGCATACGCGTATGAGGCAAGGCAATACGCGTATGGGTTTGGCCAGGAAATGGGCCATACGCGTATGGGAATAGGCAGTACGCGTATGGGCAGACGTGTGATTTTCCTGAGCTGTTGTTGTGCAGTTTTTGGTCGTTTCAGCTGAGTGATGTAATTAGCTGATATATGATATAGTAGGGATCATTTCTCGTTGTTTCGAGTAGTATAGGTATTAGTAGAGTGTGCTAATACTGTGATTTATTAATTGGCATGACATGATATGATTACGTGATAAAAATGCTGATGATTGTGTGATGGCATGTATGATATTGTGAATGTATCTGATTATGTATGCATTGTGAATAGACTGTTTTGTGGCTTAGAGTGTGAGCATATGTCTATTCTTGAATTGTTGTTGATGTTGCATTGCTAGGTGATTTAGCATGCATATTGTGGCCTTTATGGTGGTAGCTAATTCCCATGGTGAGGAATTAGTGAGTAAATCATTGTGGATTGTTGTTGATGTTTGCATGCTAGGTGATTAGCGTGCATAGCATAGCCCTTGGGGTGGTAGCTAATTCCCATGGTGAGGAATTAGTGAGTGAGTCACTAGGTCTCAAATGAATGGGACTAGTGAGCTTGGTAGCCGTATCTGGATTTGATCGGTGAGGTGAACTATATGTTCACAAATAGTCGGTATCGCATGCATGGAGTCGCATTGCATAATATATGTATGGCGTATAATATGAATGGATGTATTCCAATATTATACGTGTATTTGTGTTTGATGTGAGTATTATTATGACTTTGAGTTGATGTTGTTGTTACTTGAAGGTGTGATCTGATTAGGGTGATTAATGTGTTAAATTACTTAACATGACATGATATTTTATAATGCTTATTATATCGATTGAGGAACTCACACTTACAACTATTTTTCAGGTAACGAGCCGTGATCGAGTAGAAGCTTTTGCTTGGAGTCTAGTGTAGTCCTTAGTGGGTCATGCTCTGGTAGATGTAACATCGGGACGGGATGTTTTGCCTTGTTTTATTTTGATTGTTGAATGATTTTACATGTAATGTGTTACATGGCTTGAATCCGCTGCGAAGTATGCAAATATTTTATTTTGATGAGCATGACAAACTATTTTGATGAATGGTGTGAAGTGTCGAGTGTGACACCCTTAGTTGCATATTTACTCTGATTTGTATTTTGGTGTTTTTAAATAATTATTGGGGTATTTTTAGAAGGGTGTTTCATTAGTGGTATCAGAGCATAGTCGGTCGAGTCGAGTCGTAATTATTCTGTTTCCCCGTACGGGATAGGTGTTGTGTAACCCTATCAGTACTTATTGTTTTAGCTTGTTGGGCTTTCAGAATAGAGATGGCTGGAAGAGGTAGAGACGATGCTGCGATTGCTGAGGCTCTGGGTATGCTGGCTGGAGTACTTGGAGGGAATCCGAATGTTGAGAGAATGGGAGCTGCCCGTCAACTGAGTGAGTTCCAGAGGAATAATCCTCCAATGTTCAAGGGAGCATACGATCCAGATGGTGCTCAAAAGTGGTTGAAAGAGATCGAGAGGATCTTCCGGGTGACTGAGTGTGCCGATAACCAAAAGGTCAGGTTCGGTACGCATATGCTGTCAGAGGAAGCAGATGATTGGTGGGTTGCTACCCGCACTGAGTTGGAAGCTGCGGGGAATGCTGAGATCACTTGGGCGGTGTTCAGAGAGAGATTCCTGAGGAAGTACTTTCCAGAGGATGTCAGAGGAAAGAAAGAGATAGAGTTCTTAGAATTGAAGCAGGGTAACCGGTCTGTTACTGAGTATGCTGCTAAGTTCACAGAGCTCTCGAAGTATTACACTCCCTATAATGAGGCTACTGGGGAATTTTCGAAATGTGTGAAGTTTGAGAACGGGTTACGTCCCGAGATCAAGCAGGCTATTGGGTATGTTTTCATTCGAGCATTGGTATGGCACCGTTTGAAGCTTTGTATGGTAGGAGATGTCGGACACCTTTATGTTGGTATGAGTCCGGTGAGAGTGCTGTGGTGGGACAGGAGATTGTTCAACAAACTACGGAAAAGATTAAGATGATTCAGGAGAAAATGAGGATTGCTCAGAGTCATCAGAAGAGTTATCATGATAAGAGGAGGAAGTCACTTGAGTTTCAAGAGGGAGATCATGTGTTTCTTCGTGTTACTCCGATAACTGGGGTTGGTCGAGCTTTGGAGTCGAAGAAGTTGACACCTCGATTTATTGGTCCTTATCAGATTTTGGAGAGGATAGGGGAGGTAGCCTATCGTATCGCTTTACCGCCGTCACTTGCGAATTTGCATGAGGTTTTTCATGTGTCTCAGTTGAGGAGGTACATTCCTGATCCGTCACATGTGATCCAAGTAGATGATGCACAGGTGAGAGATAACCTGACTGTTGAAACATCACCTATGAGGATCGAGGATCGAGAGTTGAAGCAGTTGCGGGGTAAAGAGATTGTTTTGGTAAAGGTAGCTTGGGGAGGACCAGCAGGTGGCAATGTGACTTGGGAACTTGAGAGTCAGATGAAGGAGTCTTATCCCGAGTTATTCGCTTGAGGTATGTTTTCGAGGACGAAAACTCTTTTAGTGGGGGAGAGTTGTAACACCCCGATAAAAATAAGATAATTATTTAATTTAAGTTAATATTTATTTATTAATTTAATTAAATAATTAGAATATTATTGGAATTTTTATTGTTGGAATAAAATAAAGTTGGAA
Organism: Lathyrus oleraceus; assembly: GCF_024323335.1. Lineage (NCBI taxonomy): Eukaryota > Viridiplantae > Streptophyta > Magnoliopsida > Fabales > Fabaceae > Lathyrus > Lathyrus oleraceus. The sequence continues at coordinate 122,065,549 of NC_066584.1, read as the reverse complement.
TAATAAAAAGTCCCATTTGGTAAAAAGGGTTTTCACGTGAAAAGGGAGAAGCGACAGAAAAGTGGAAAAGGGCAAAGAGGCAGAGCAAGAGAAGAAGGAAGAGCTTGAGGCTAACGGATTTGCCGGATTAACTCAGGTAAGGGGGGTTTATCGTCGTTTAATGGGTATTATGGGTTAACATGTAATGGGTAGTGATAAACCATTGAATCCATTCTAATTAGAATGATGAATACTGAATTTGTGAAATTAGGGATGAATGAGATTGAGTTGAAATTGCTGAAATTCGTAGGAATTAGATGTAGTAAGGTTAGCAAATTGTGCAATCGAACGTGTATGATCTATGTGTGATAATATGATTGATTGTTGTGTAAAATTGGACTGTGGAAAGTTGAATTTCGAGAGATCTCGTAGCAGAGAAAACCATTGCAGATCTGGAAATCTGGATTCTGGTCATACGCATATGGCACTACGCAATACGCGTATGAGATGGCTGGGAAGGGGAAAAATTGGCGCTAATACGCGCCATACGCGTGCAATACGCGTATCCCATGAGTGGTACGCGTATGGGGTAGGCCATACGCGTATGGATGAGGAAGATGATGTTTTTAACGTACTTTTGTCTCTGTTGGTACGCGTATGGGAGGGTGGTACGCGTAGCATACGCGTATGAGGCAAGGCAATACGCGTATGGGTTTGGCCAGGAAATGGGCCATACGCGTATGGGAATAGGCAGTACGCGTATGGGCAGACGTGTGATTTTCCTGAGCTGTTGTTGTGCAGTTTTTGGTCGTTTCAGCTGAGTGATGTAATTAGTTGATATATGATATAGTAGGGATCATTTCTCGTTGTTTCGAGTAGTATAGGTATTAGTAGAGTGTGCTAATACTGTGATTTATTAATTGGCATGACATGATATGATTACGTGATAAAAATGCTGATGATTGTGTGATGGCATGTATGATATTGTGAATGTATCTGATTATGTATGCATTGTGAATAGACTGTTTTGTGGCTTAGAGTGTGAGCATATGTCTATTCTTGAATTGTTGTTGATGTTGCATTGCTAGGTGATTTAGCATGCATATTGTGGCCTTTATGGTGGTAGCTAATTCCCATGGTGAGGAATTAGTGAGTAAATCATTGTGGATTGTTGTTGATGTTTGCATGCTAGGTGATTAGCGTGCATAGCATAGCCCTTGGGGTGGTAGCTAATTCCCATGGTGAGGAATTAGTGAGTGAGTCACTAGGTCTCAAATGAATGGGACTAGTGAGCTTGGTAGCCGTATCTGGATTTGATCGGTGAGGTGAACTATATGTTCACAAATAGTCGGTATCGCATGCATGGAGTCGCATTGCATAATATATGTATGGCGTATAATATGAATGGATGTATTCCAATATTATACGTGTATTTGTGTTTGATGTGAGTATTATTATGACTTTGAGTTGATGTTGTTGTTACTTGAAGGTGTGATCTGATTAGGGTGATTAATGTGTTAAATTACTTAACATGACATGATATTTTATAATGCTTATTATATCGATTGAGGAACTCACACTTACAACTATTTTTCAGGTAACGAGCCGTGATCGAGTAGAAGCTTTTGCTTGGAGTCTAGTGTAGTCCTTAGTGGGTCATGCTCTGGTAGATGTAACATCGGGACGGGATGTTTTGCCTTGTTTTATTTTGATTGTTGAATGATTTTACATGTAATGTGTTACATGGCTTGAATCCGCTGCGAAGTATGCAAATATTTTATTTTGATGAGCATGACAAACTATTTTGATGAATGGTGTGAAGTGTCGAGTGTGACACCCTTAGTTGCATATTTACTCTGATTTGTATTTTGGTGTTTTTAAATAATTATTGGGGTATTTTTAGAAGGGTGTTTCATTAGTGGTATCAGAGCATAGTCGGTCGAGTCGAGTCGTAATTATTCTGTTTCCCCGTACGGGATAGGTGTTGTGTAACCCTATCAGTACTTATTGTTTTAGCTTGTTGGGCTTTCAGAATAGAGATGGCTGGAAGAGGTAGAGACGATGCTGCGATTGCTGAGGCTCTGGGTATGCTGGCTGGAGTACTTGGAGGGAATCCGAATGTTGAGAGAATGGGAGCTGCCCGTCAACTGAGTGAGTTCCAGAGGAATAATCCTCCAATGTTCAAGGGAGCATACGATCCAGATGGTGCTCAAAAGTGGTTGAAAGAGATCGAGAGGATCTTCCGGGTGACTGAGTGTGCCGATAACCAAAAGGTCAGGTTCGGTACGCATATGCTGTCAGAGGAAGCAGATGATTGGTGGGTTGCTACCCGCACTGAGTTGGAAGCTGCGGGGAATGCTGAGATCACTTGGGCGGTGTTCAGAGAGAGATTCCTGAGGAAGTACTTTCCAGAGGATGTCAGAGGAAAGAAAGAGATAGAGTTCTTAGAATTGAAGCAGGGTAACCGGTCTGTTACTGAGTATGCTGCTAAGTTCACAGAGCTCTCGAAGTATTACACTCCCTATAATGAGGCTACTGGGGAATTTTCGAAATGTGTGAAGTTTGAGAACGGGTTACGTCCCGAGATCAAGCAGGCTATTGGGTATGTTTTCATTCGAGCATTGGTATGGCACCGTTTGAAGCTTTGTATGGTAGGAGATGTCGGACACCTTTATGTTGGTATGAGTCCGGTGAGAGTGCTGTGGTGGGACAGGAGATTGTTCAACAAACTACGGAAAAGATTAAGATGATTCAGGAGAAAATGAGGATTGCTCAGAGTCATCAGAAGAGTTATCATGATAAGAGGAGGAAGTCACTTGAGTTTCAAGAGGGAGATCATGTGTTTCTTCGTGTTACTCCGATAACTGGGGTTGGTCGAGCTTTGGAGTCGAAGAAGTTGACACCTCGATTTATTGGTCCTTATCAGATTTTGGAGAGGATAGGGGAGGTAGCCTATCGTATCGCTTTACCGCCGTCACTTGCGAATTTGCATGAGGTTTTTCATGTGTCTCAGTTGAGGAGGTACATTCCTGATCCGTCACATGTGATCCAAGTAGATGATGCACAGGTGAGAGATAACCTGACTGTTGAAACATCACCTATGAGGATCGAGGATCGAGAGTTGAAGCAGTTGCGGGGTAAAGAGATTGTTTTGGTAAAGGTAGCTTGGGGAGGACCAGCAGGTGGCAATGTGACTTGGGAACTTGAGAGTCAGATGAAGGAGTCTTATCCCGAGTTATTCGCTTGAGGTATGTTTTCGAGGACGAAAACTCTTTTAGTGGGGGAGAGTTGTAACACCCCGATAAAAATAAGATAATTATTTAATTTAAGTTAATATTTATTTATTAATTTAATTAAATAATTAGAATATTATTGGAATTTTTATTGTTGGAATAAAATAAAGTTGGAATAATAAAAAGTCCCATTTGGTAAAAAGGGTTTTCACGTGAAAAGGGAGAAGCGACAGAAAAGTGGAAAAGGGCAAAGAGGCAGAGCAAGAGAAGAAGGAAGAGCTTGAGGCTAACGGATTTGCCGGATTAACTCAGGTAAGGGGGGTTTATCGTCGTTTAATGGGTATTATGGGTTAACATGTAATGGGTAGTGATAAACCATTGAATCCATTCTAATTAGAATGATGAATACTGAATTTGTGAAATTAGGGATGAATGAGATTGAGTTGAAATTGCTGAAATTCGTAGGAATTAGATGTAGTAAGGTTAGCAAATTGTGCAATCGAACGTGTATGATCTATGTGTGATAATATGATTGATTGTTGTGTAAAATTGGATTGTGGAAAGTTGAATTTCGAGAGATCTCGTAGCAGAGAAAACCATAGCAGATCTGGAAATCTGGATTCTGGTCATACGCGTATGGCACTAGGCAATACGCGTATGAGATGGCTGGGAAGGGGAAAAATTGGCGCTGATACGCGCCATACGCGTGCAATACGCGTATCCCATGAGTGGTACGCGTATGGGGTAGGCCATACGCGTATGGATGAGGAAGATGATGTTTTTAACGTAGTTTTGTCTCTGTTGCTACGCGTATGGGAGGGTGGTACGCGTAGCATACGCGTATGAGGCAAGGCAATACGCGTATGGGTTTGGCCAGGAAATGGGCCATACGCGTATGGGAATAGGCAGTACGCGTATGGGCAGACGTGTGATTTTCCTGAGCTGTTGTTGTGCAGTTTTTGGTCGTTTCAGCTGAGTGATGTAATTAGCTGATATATGATATAGTAGGGATCATTTCTTGTTGTTTCGAGTAGTATAGGTATTAGTAGAGTGTGCTAATACTGTGATTTATTAATTGGCATGACATGATATGATTACGTGATAAAAATGCTGATGATTGTGTGATGGCATGTATGATATTGTGAATGTATCTGATTATGTATGCATTGTGAATAGACTGTTTTGTGGCTTAGAGTGTGAGCATATGTCTATTCTTGAATTGTTGTTGATGTTGCATTGCTAGGTGATTTAGCATGCATATTGTGGCCTTTATGGTGGTAGCTAATTCCCATGGTGAGGAATTAGTGAGTAAATCATTGTGGATTGTTGTTGATGTTTGCATGCTAGGTGATTAGCGTGCATAGCATAGCCCTTGGGGTGGTAGCTAATTCCCATGGTGAGGAATTAGTGAGTGAGTCACTAGGTCTCAAATGAATGGGACTAGTGAGCTTGGTAGCCGTATCTGGATTTGATCGGTGAGGTGAACTATATGTTCACAAATAGTCGGTACCGCATGCATGGAGTCGCATTGCATAATATATGTATGGCGTATAATATGAATGGATGTATTCCAATATTATACGTGTATTTGTGTTTGATGTGAGTATTATTATGACTTTGAGTTGATGTTGTTGTTACTTGAAGGTGTGATCTGATTAGGGTGATTAATGTGTTAAATTACTTAACATGACATGATATTTTATAATGCTTATTATATCGATTGAGGAACTCACCCTTACAACTATTTTTCAGGTAACGAGCCGTGATCGAGTAGAAGCTTTTGCTTGGAGTCTAGTGTAGTCCTTAGTGGGTCATGCTCTGGTAGATGTAACATCGGGACGGGATGTTTTGCCTTGTTTTATTTTGATTGTTGAATGATTTTACATGTAATGTGTTACATGGCTTGAATCCGCTGCGAAGTATGCAAATATTTTATTTTGATGAGCATGACAAACTATTTTGATGAATGGTGTGAAGTGTCGAGTGTGACACCCTTAGTTGCATATTTACTCTGATTTGTATTTTGATGTTTTTAAATAATTATTGGGGTATTTTTAGAAGGGTGTTACAGATTGAATCTTTAACTTCTCCAACAAACGACACACGAGTAGTAACCAAACTCTTTAAGAATATAATTTTCCTAAGATTTGGTGTCCCAAGAATAGTAGTCAGTGATGGTGGATTGCATTTCATATCTAAGATACTCGAAAAACTACTGTTTAAGTATGGTGTAAGACATCGAGTAGCAACACCTTACCATCCTCAAACTAGTGGACAAGTGGAAGTGTCTAACAGAGAAATGAAACAGATATTGGAAAAGACAGTCGCCACCTCAAGAAAAGACTGGTCATCAAAACTATCCGAAGCTTTATGGGCTTATCGAACCGCTTACAAAACTCCCATAGGGACAACCCCATTTAAGCTTATTTATGGAAAATCTTGCCACCTCCCGGTAGAATTAGAACATAAGGCCTACTGGGCTATTAAAAATCTAAATTTAAACTATAAGGCCGCTGGTGAAAAGCGAATTCTTGACATAAACGAACTAGAGGAACTTCGACAAGACGCCTACGAAAATGCCAGAATCTACAAAGAAAGAAAGAAAAAATGGCATGATAAACGTATATCAAGAAAAATCTTCAAACAAGGCGATATAGTCCTTTTGTTCAACTCTAGACTTAAGTTATTCCCAGGAAAATTTACGTTCTAGATGGTCAGGCCCTTTCCAAATCACCAATGTCTTTCCCAGTGGAGCGGTGGAAATTAAAGGAAAATCCATTGAACCATTTATCGTAAACGGGCAGCGTCTAAAACATTATCATTATGCTGAGAACAATGAAGATCCGCAAGTCCTGCACTTAGACGTAATGCCTCCAAAATTTATAAATTATATTTGATAGTTTTTATGTCGAGCTTGCGACATTAAACAAAGCGCTTCGTGGGAGACAACCCACAAATATTTTTATTTCTATTTTCTTCTTTGATTATTCTCTTAAATTTTATTTAGTTCTCATTCTTCGTATTCTTTATTTTAATTAAATATTTCTTCTTTTCTTCTTTCGGCATTTGGCCAGATCCTGACTAAAACTCTTGTTTTTCTTTTCTCTAGCTAACACTTACCTGATAAGACAAATTGATCGTATGGGTATCAAATTCAGAGGGAAAGCTCAGATATAAAAGTTTGAGGAACTAGCAGAGAGAGAGATGCTACCTAGTTTGTATGCTGATGATTGGGCAATGACTGCCCTTGGACTAAAAGAGAGTGTCCTGTATTTGCTGAGTCAAATAGGGTGGGAAATCACTCCTATTCGAAGACAATTTGTCACTTACCGGAGGCTAACTCTAGAATTTCTTAGCTCCCTGATCTATCTACCCAGCCATGGAAAAGGAATAAGCAGGCTTCATTCAGTTCAGGATGTTCAACATAGAGTATCAGTTTAACATTCAAGACTTCACTAACCTTTTAGGGTTCCCTACCTCTTTTGATACATTCACAGTGAGCCAAGAAGACCTTTTTGAATATAGAGAACTTGAACATTTTTGGGGAAGTTTGACGGGTAATGACGACCCTGAGGAACATGTGTTTCTTTCCGGAAACATTCACAACCCAGCATTTCGTTATTTCCACAAAATCCTAGCACACACTCTATTTGAGAAGAAATCAAACAATACCACGGTATCACGTGATGAGCTCTTCATCATATTTTGTGCTTCCCAGAACCGTCCTGTGAATGGTGCCACTTATATGTTGGCAAATTTTGACCGTCTTATTCAGGATGACCAAGCACCAATTCAAATAGGAGGGTTGATAACCATGATTGGAAATGCTATCGGATTATGCCAACCCATGCTAGACTTGAGCCCTTTCTGTGGCATTGAGCCTATGAGTATACCTTTCCTCTTCAACACTTTGTTTATCAGAAATCTTGGGCCTGAAGAGTTTGAGCTTATAATTAACAACCAAGTTCTATGCCTATTCACCTTGCCTAGTCCGATGACTAGTGTTCATAACCGCAATAACTGGCTCTACAACCTGAATGGAACACCGTCCCCTGTTAGATCTACTGAATCCGTCCAGGACTATGAGATTTGTGACGACCAGATTCCTTATGCTGAGTCCGACCCACAAACACCATTTGGTTACCATGATTTTGACTCTCCACCTCATCCTATCCCGAGCGAAGAGTCGGCAATACCCGATCCTAGACATCATATGCCTGGAACTGATTATAACACCGCCATTCAAGCCTTGATGTCAGAACAAGATGCCATCAGAGAAGAGTTAGCTCATATGGGACAAGAATTTCTAGGATACATGAGCAGTATGACAAATCAATTCCACGATTTGCTAAACCGTGTTAACTCATTTGCTCCTCCGTCCAGAGATCCTGCAAGTGTCTAGAAGTTGTTTTTCTTAGTTGCTTAGTTTTAGTTTAGGCTATTTATTAGTTTTGTTTCACATTAATTTTAATCGTAGTATTTGTTCTTTTCTTTAGCATGTTTGCTTTTGTCTTCCAATGTTACATTATGATTATTTTATGAAGCTATTGCATTATTGGTTTATTTTATTTTGATTTATGCAATTTCTATAATTACAAGTAATGATATCCACTATATGCTAATGATTACTATGTCTGTTAAAGAAATACATATATTATGGTAGTAGCATAGCATGCAAGGCAATATAAAAGCATTACAATAGCAAAATAAAATAAACATAAGCAAAACAAAATAACAAAAATAAAATATAATAATAAACACAAATTATGAAGCACCCACGCAAACAGTGACCTGCAAGCTGACTGTGTGACGAGCGTCACACATGCCATCACGGTCGTCACACCAAGTGCCTGTGAGCCCATAACACCTTCTATCACGAGCGTGACAGCTTCAGACTAGGTAAACGTTGGTGACCGTTGGAGACACGACCGTTACACCTCTTTTCCCCATTCATTCACCTCTTTACTCACCCACTCACATTCACCCACATTTATTTTTCCTCACCCACTCCTCTTTCAACTTCCAACAATTTTTCCTATAAATACCTACACTCCATTTCTCCCTAAACCACATCATTCCAACAAACCACCCTTTACAAATACATTTTCATCCCCTTTCATCCTTTCAATCCACCTTCCAATATGGCGGAAAACCAACAATTCGGAAATATCATCTTCCGATCCGAAGATGATAATTATCAAAGGGAGCAGTTCGAGTGTTTCCAACAGCGAGGTGTCGTATCCACCAGGTATCCTGATTTAATTTGTTAACAAGAATTAGGATTACTTCAAGGTATACAATGGATGCTCCGCCTTGCTGATTTAACCTTTCTTTGCACACACACAATCAACCTACCTATCCATCACTCACCTTAGAATTTTTAGGCTCCTATTCCTACACCACCCCAACCGGTGAAGACGAGTACTTAACCGGTACCGCAACTTTCCGCATGTTCAACACCGAGTACTCCCTCTCCCAGAACCAATTGAGTGCCATGCTACAATTCCTTGTAGGAGACCGAGTCCACCCAAGAATCCCTCCGAACTCCCAGTGGCACATAAACGCCTTCGACCTCTTTAAAAAAATATCTGGTGTGGAAACCAACAATTGGGATGTACTACTTGCTTCGCATATACATAACCCAACCATCTGGTACTTCATCCGCATCCTGCAAAACACCATTTTTGGTCGACCCAACAACAGCAAAGTCAACGCAAAGGAATTATTCTCCCTCCAATGCGTCTTCGAAATGGATACAAAGGTAAATGCCGCCTACTTCTTATTCCACCATATTCGCTCCCTATATGCTAGAGGCCACCAACCTTTTATGATTGGTGGATTAATCACCACCATAGCACTTGGTTTGAATCTAGGGGACCGACTTCAAAATTTACAATCCCTACCACCCCTATTTATGGATATAAGCTATTGTCGCTCCAGCCGCTTAATCAAAAATAGGGTAGGCAGAAGGTATTACCTTATGGTGAATAACCAAGAAGTCCCAAGCGTTGTTATGCCCAACATTGCCCTCACAGATGTCACCAATCCCGCTCGATTCATCTACGATCTGCAATGCTCCTGAACCTACCGAGCCAACACAAGCAAACCCACCCCCAGACGAGTTTGAGGAAATGGAGCAAGGTGATCAAGTTCCGGCACAACAATCAGCCCCGCTCAACTCTTTCGATAATGCAACTGGTCCATCCTCACGACGTCGTCGACGAAGAAGGCCAGCAACCAACGACGACATCATGGATGCTATTGATGGTATGCAAGCGCAGAATCTCGAAGTGATGCAGATGATGCGCCAGATGCAACAACAACAGGAAGCGAGGAATGCAATAACCGACCAGCGGTTCACTGAGTTGCTCAGCCGGTTTGATGACTTAGGAGTACGTCAACGATCACCAGGTCCAAGAACACGAGGCGGAAGGCAGCATTGACTTTTGGTTCCCTTTTTCTTTTCTTTTGTCTTTCTTTTGAACCATTAGGGACAATGTTTCATTCAAGTATGGGGGAGGAAAACTTTGTTGCAGTTATTATTATTCTATGCAAACATTTCTTTTTCAAGTATGTTATTTTTTTTCCCTTCATAATATAAAAAAAAATAATAATAATAAAAAAAATAAATAAATATAATAATAATAATTTATTTTAAGACAAGTCCCTAGTGTGAAAATTTCGTATTATCTATTCCCCTCAATTTTCTTGAGCCAAAAAAAAAAATTTAACACACTCAATAAGTATAAAGGTTGCTCACTTTACAAAACTTGAGTGAAATCAAGACAAAATTATTACCATAACAACGCTCTGAGAACCTCAACATGTTAGATCAGGATAAGTACCTATTATACCAATTCCTTGAACTTTTAGTTTTATAGTAACCCCGAGTAGTTTATACGAGAAGTCAGCACCATCTTAATAGCAAACTACGTGGAGAGCCGATGAATATAAGTGAATGATTCCCAAAATAACAAAAAATATATATATATCAGCAAATGCACTAATTAAGTTAGGTGATCCTTACCAGATCATTTAATCTAAAGGCTGCAGATCATACAAAAGCATAATATGAAAGATCCATTATGAGTTGGTTCAGCAGGTATCTGGTGCTGAACTTGGTAGGGCGGACTACGGTCCGATCCCCCGTAATTTGCAATGGACTAAGTAACGAAGTTATCCAACTTATGTACCAGAGCTTCTAGCTAAAATGGGATTAGAATCACTAACCGGTCACTCCACTATGTGCGCGAAACGATAAAGGGCTTAATGTGATTTCGCTAGAATGAAAACGGGTGAAATAAGAGTAAAAGAACTAGGCTAGCAATAATAGCATGACTCGAACTGGTTTGCATAAGGTAAGGTTATCTGATGTTGTGACGGTAGTTGTTGATGTCAAGATTAAACTCAGGTTACTTCTAAACAAGATTTACTTGCAACCTAGTACGAATTGATGTGTGTTTTGAAATTTCATCTGGCTAAATTTTTAAATCGATTTATACATTGTATCTTGCTTGAGGACAAGCAAAAGATTAAGTATGGGGGAGTTTGATAACATGAAATAATATCACATTTTTGGACTCGATTTAATTAAATTATATTATTATTTGTTTCAATTTATTTCATATTATTCGATATTACGTGGTATTTTCCTTTCTATTTGTCTCATGTAACTTATTTGAAGCAAAAGTGAAAAAGGAAGAAAAGGGGATGGAAAAAGATGAGGAAAGCAAATTCCACTAAAGCCCAGCCCACAATTACAAGCTAGAAGCGCTAAAGCTGTGACGACCGCTACACAAGGTGTGACGAGCGTCACGCCCCCTGCTAAGTGTTACGAGCGTAACACAAGGTGTGACGAGCGTCACACCCCACTCCTACATTTTTGGCTTTTAACGCGCAGCAGAGGCACGTTGAAGCCTATTCTTCCGCTTGACTCGTTGAAACGTGCAAGTTACTTAAGGAAGGCACTTTTGGAAACGGTTACAAAATGGATTAATATAAATAGTTGCTTTTATCCAACCCTGAATCTCCTCCTTTTTCCGCCGTGCAAGCATTTACAACACTACTTATTTTTACTACTTTCTATTTTTTTCAGCATTCTACCTTCATAGCAATTTTTATTTTCTTTTATTTTCCAGTCAATTTTCAGAGCACTTAATTAATTTTTCACACAATAGTTTCTACACCGAAAACTATTGTGTATCTTTTACTGGATCTAACCTTACGTTAGATCATAGTATTTTATTTCTTTGCTTTTTATTTTTCTGTCCGATTGAAGATTGCAAGAACAAATCCAACCGGTCTGTGGTGGAGTGTTCAAGATTCCTATTAATTTTTCAGGTTCTTTAATTTATTATTTTAATTTATATATGCTTTGCACTACTGTTTATTTATATTGTTTACCTGATATGGCTTTATTTAAGCATGATAATTGTTTAGACCTGTTTAGCATGTCCGGCTAATTAATTAAGATACCGGTATGTAAAGTAAGCGGAATGAACGAATCAAAACTAAGTTGGTTTAATTTTATTTAAAAATAAAGTCACTCTTTGTATGGTCTCAATTTACAGAGTTAATACCAAGGATTTTGTACGAGAGTAAAAGACATAAAGAAGTTAAAATCAATAGAACGACGGTTTGAGTTTTTAACTGGACAGTGTAAATTAGACATTAATTCTAAATCAGGGCGAAAGCAATTTTTAGAGTTAATTAAATTCTAATATTTTTCAAAAAGTATTTTTAAAGGTTAAATGTGAGGACGAGAGTTAAGCATTTAAGTTTAATTATATAATCTAAGTCAACAGAGCGAGAGTTTGAGACGAGGGTCTTTAAACGATTATTATTTTAATGAAAAGAGTTTCTATAGACTCTATTGTTTTCAAAAAGTGATTTTGGACTTAACTAATAAGTGACAGCTACGTTAATATAAAGTCATAGTCTATTCAACAGAGCGAGAGTTTGAGAAAAGGCTTTTAATCAATAGTGTCTACTGAAAAGATTTATTTTAAAACCAACAACGAAGATTTGATTCCCTACTTACGACGAACTACATACCGATATCCGCTATATTTGATATTTAATCTAGATCTTATTTTAGTTTTACTTTTCCCCCTAATCATCAAAGTATCATCCGCCTTAGCTTTACGAAGTAACCTTAGAAAAACGGTATATCGATTCATAAGTCCCTGTGGGATCGATATCTTTTAAAACTACGCGATAGAACTGTGCACTTGCAGTTAATACCCCAATAGACTCATAAAATCGCGATCAAAGTCGTAGTCTCCCTTTTAGTTGTTATCTCCCTAGTCTCTGGTTAGGATAGAAGTTTTTCCCTGTTAAGGGGAACTACGTCACCCTGATCCTCATACCAGATGAGGTACGTAGGCAGGAGATGAGTTGATCTCTCTGGGCGCCCTTTTTCTTTTTTAACCCTCTTGTGTTTGTTTGTTTGGAGTCAGATGTAAGTCCAGTGATTGGCATTCGGTTTCCTGTTTGTGTTTCTTTGCCTGGAGTTGGATGTAAGCCCAGCGATTGGCATTCCGTTTCCAAGTGTGTGTTTCGCTTGACGTCTCAGCGTCTCTATTTCAATGTCTTTGTTTGGCGTGCGTTAGCCGAGCTACGAGTGCTCTGATTCTTCCTCTGGTTAGAGAAGATACGTATGCATAGGATGTGATATCCTAGCGAGCACGTTTCCCTTTCCCCCGAACTATGTCGACTCTGATGTTTGTGTCTGACAAACTATGTAGGCCCAGGATGCGACATCCTGCCGAGTCCCCTTCTTCCGTCTTTCATCTGTGTTTCATTCCAGTGTGTGTGCAGTTTTGAGCAGTTATTTAGCAACCTTATTCTATTCTTTTTTAGCATGGATCCCATCGAGTACGATGGATGTGTAGGGGTGCTAATACCTTCCCTTCCCATAACCGACTCCCGATCCTATCAATCTCTGGTCGTAAGACCATTTCCTTTCCAGGTTTACTTCGAGCGTTTCCTTTCCCTCCTTTGGGATGAATAACGCACGGTGGCGGCTCTGTGTCTTTTCCCGCCGGTTTTTCGCGTAATGTGACAGCTAGCGACTCTACTGGGGACCTTTCCCTAAGCGAGTCAATCCTAGCGCTCTTTAGGATAGGTTTGGTTGCTTTTATTGCTTTATTTATTGCATTTATGATCATTATGTTGTAATTGTATATATTTGCATATGTGTTTGCATGCATCATATTATCATTGTGCTGGTTGTGTATCTGTTTCTCTGTTGGGTGGGAGTTACAAGAGGTAAAAGGCCCAATACCCAGGCTATGAGTGAACTTTAGGACACATAGGAATAGAGTGATTCATGGGAAGCGGGTGGTATAGTGCCACTTAGCGGAACATGATATCACGAGCAGTTCAGATCCTGATGGGGTATTATCGTTGCATACATCTGGTGTGTATATGATAATATTCTTGAAAGGGTTGTTTATCCTGCGTTTCTCTTGACCTTACCTTGGCCTAGATGACACCCGTGAGTGGGGAGGGAATCGATCATTTACAGGTACTGTTGGTGACTGTGTCCTGTTGGTGACTTCAGTTTGGTTCTGTTGGTGACCTGGTTCTGAAGTATGGGTTCCAGATGACCTTGGGTTCTAGATGACTTTGATATGTGGTTTCCGGTTCCGAATTCATGCCGAAGTTCTGATCTCGTGCCTCGTGATACACAGCCAACCAGTCACATCATTTTGCATCATAGCATGTTTATTTTCAAAAAAAAATAATGCAAAAAAAATAATAAGGAAAAAGCTAACTGGCATGCATATCATTTCTCAGGTTCATTTAGGAGTCTATTCACAGTGAGAGATGGCAACTATTCCAGAGTTGAAGAGGAAGATTTGCACCTACAGCTTTTACCGTGAGTCGTTGACATCCTTGGAAGAACTGGGTAATCTGGTGACCAACCGCAATCAGAAGACTTTTGTTGATCAGTATGGGGATATTCTGACACTGTTGAAGATGGTAGTTGATCCAGTGCCTTTGCAGACTCTCCTACAGTTTTATGATCCGGAACTCTGTTGCTTCACCTTTCAGGACTATCAGTTGGCTCCCACTCTTGAAGAGTATTCCATTCTTATGAACGTCCCGATCAAATACCAAGTACCCTTCTTGGATGTGCCAAAGGAGATGGATTTCAAAGTCATTGCTAGAGCTCTTTATTTGAGCATTAAGGAAGTAAGTGATAATTGGAAACCCAGTGGTGATGTTGTGGGTCTGTCTTTGAAGTACCTGGTGAGGATGGCTAAGGAAGAAGCAAAAAAGGGAAATTGGATAGCTTTCAACGCTCAGTTGGCTGTTATGATTTATGGAGTTGTGTTGTTCCCTAGTATGCCCAATTTTGTGGACCTTGCAGCAATCACCGTTTTCATTGGAGGAAACCCGATTCCCACCTTGTTAGCTGACACTTATTATGCTATACACAGCAGGCATGGTAAGGGTGGAGCTATCAGGTGTTGTCTCCCATTGCTACTCAAATGGTTCTGGTCCTTTCTGCCAACCAGTGGACCTTTTGTGGATACTCAGAGCACTCATAAGTGGACTCAGAGGATTATGTCACTCACCTCCTATGACATCAGGTGGCAAGCTTATAGTATGAATGTGCGTAATGTCATTATGAGTTATGGAAGGTTTCGTAATGTTCCACTCATAGGGACTAAGGGTTGCATAAATTACAATCCGGTTCTTTCTCTTCGTCAGTTGGGTTTTGTTATGAATGAAAGGCCACTAGATGTTGAGATAGCTGAGAGTGACTTTGAGAAGCGGAGTGACCCAACTAGATTGGAGCAATTGGGAAAAGCTTTGGAGAGTATTGGCGTCAAGGATGGATCTGTTTTGGGGAAGAAGTTTGCCATTGCTATGCCTGCCTACATTGAATGGGTCAAGGATAGAGTTGAGACTCTGTTGTTACCCTATGATCGGATGAAGCCATTGCAAGAGCAACCACCTTGGATACATTCTGAGAATGTGCCTGTTGAGCAATACAAACAAGCCTTAATGGAGAATCGTCGGTTGAAAGAGAATGAACAAGATATCCAAATGGAGCTTTACAAAGCCAAAGCTGATAAGTTGAACTTGGCTCATAAACTCAAAGGTGAAAGTGCTAGTGGATCAAGAAGCAAGAAGAGGTCTTATGATGAGATAGAAACGGTGTTGGAAGAAGAATGTTGTGAGCGCTTGAGGTTGCAAAAAGCGGAAGCCAATTACCAAAAGAAGATAAGAGACTTGGAAAAGCAGCTTAAGGATAAGGATGTTTAGTTGAAGAAGGAAGTAGACCTGAGGCATGCTGCAGAGAGCCAACTCAGAGGCAGTGACATCCGTGCATCTCAGTTCCTAGAGGAGGTTGTTGAACTCAGAGTGCAACTGAAAGAGAAGATCACCCCTTTACCTGAGTGTTTAGAGTGTGACCGGTTGATGGATCAGTGCCAGTACTTGAAGACTCTCATTCCTGAAGGGCGACTTTCCTAGTTTGCATTGTTGTTTATTTTGAGAATCGCCTCCAGGATTTTTGGATGGGATCTCTTGTTCTATTCTGATGAATTGAATCCTTGCTTGAACTATTGTTGTATGAACCCTATTGCTTATGTCTATGAATGAGAATTGTTGGTGTTTCATTTTTGCTTGTTGTCCGGTGCATGTTGCTTCTTTGTTGATTGTGTTCCGCCCGTGAGTGCAGGTTGCCATTTTTCAAAGGTGGACGAGACTCTTGAATGCTTGAGAAATGATAAAACATAGCATCTGCATCATACGCATCATATGCATCATACACATACCATTCTTACATTACAAGTATTCTGAAAGAGGTTTCTCATTCTGGTTCCTGTCCTAGGCAGGATTGTTGATCAACGTCCGCACCGCTACGCGACAAGGCTGAATCAACAGAGGAATATGGATCAAGTTCAGGAAGAATTAGCAGAGATGAGGGCTAGCATGGCCCAATTCATGAATATGATGCAAGGGGTTGTGCAAGGGCAAGAGGAGCTGCGAGCCTTAGCCCAGAGACAAGAAGCTGTGATTCCACCTGTCAACCGTAACTCGCCAGAAGGAGTCCCTGTTAATAACGTTGTTTCTGTCACCGTCCCTGTCAATGACTATGCTGTGGGTGATGAATTGAGGGGTATCAGAATCAACGGACAACCTATCGTTCCAAAGACTGTTAATGTTAGAGCAACCCGTGCTCCCGTTCGCCATCCTGCTCCGTTGGTTGATAGACAAGAGGATATGTTCACTCTCCTCAGTGATGAAGATGAAGTGGGAAGGACTGAAGAGAGGGATAGGAAAGTTGATGCCCTTGCTGAGAAAATCCGTGCCATGGAGTGTCAGAACTCTTTGGGGTTTGACGTTACCAATATGGGCTTGATGGATGGATTGAGGATCCCTTACAAATTCAAGGCGCCGTCTTTTGACAAATACAACGGTACTTCTTGTCCTCGCACCCATGTACAAGCTTATTACAGAAAGATATCCGCATACACAGATGACGAGAAGATGTGGATGTACTTTTTCCAAGACAGATTGTCTGGAGCGTCTTTGGACTGGTACATGGATTTGAAGAGAGAGTCTGTTAGAAGCTGGAGAGATCTGGGTGAAGCATTTCTGAGACAATACAAGCACAATATAGACATGGCTCCGAGCAGAACCCAACTGCAGAGCTTGTTTCAGAAGACTGGTGAGAGCTTCAAGGAGTACGCCCAAAGGTGGCATGAATTAGCTGCAAGAGTGCAACCTCCGATGCTGGAGAGAGAATTAACTGACATGTTCATTGGAACACTGCAGGGTGTGTTTATGGACCGTATGGGAAGTTGCCCGTTCGGTAGCTTTTCTGATGTGGTTATCTGTGGAGAGAGGACTGAAAGTCTTATCAAAGCAGGAAAGATTCAAGATCATGGTTCCTCGAGCTCGTCAAGTTCTAAGAAGCCATTTTCTGGGGCACCCCGAAGGAGGGAGGGTGAAGCTAATGTTGTACACCATCGGAGGAATATGAACAGAGGACAGTATCGTCAAGTCGCCGCTGTAACTATCCCAACAACTCAACCTCAGCAACAACAGAGAGGTCCGCCACAACAACAACAACAGCAACGCCCATTTCAACCAAGACAGAGGATGCCAGATCGTCGTTTTCACCCGTTGCCGATGTCATATGCTGAATTGCTTCCTGAACTGCTCAGGTTGGGGTTTGTTGAACTTCGCAATATGGCTTCGTTAACGAAGATACCTGCTGGGTATGATGCCAATGTCCGTTGTGACTTTCATTTCGGTGCACCGGGGCATCACATTGAGAATTGTCGGGCTTTCCATCATAAGGTCCAGGATTTGATTGATGCCAAGACAATAAACTTTGCTCCTGTTCCGAATGTTGTGAACAACCTTATGCCTCAACATGGTGGGCCCAGGGTGAACAGTGTGGAAGGTGAGGAGGTCGTGGATTTGGTAGTTGATGTTGAAGATGTTCAGACTTCGTTGTTGGTGGTAAAAGAGCGTCTGCTGAAAGGGGGAGTGTTCCCAGGCTGTGATGAGACTTGTTCAGATTGTGATGATCAAGAGAATGATTGTGAAAAGCTGAGAAGAGGTATCCAGGGTTTTATGGATGATGGTTGCCTAAAGTTTAGTCGGGTTGTGAAAGATCGTGGGGTGGTATCAACTGTCACCATTTACTTTAAACCGTCGAAGGGTCCTGGACGTGCTCCGAGAATTATTAATGCACCTGTAACTATTGGCACTCCTGTGACCATATCTGCTCCGGCAACTGTCAGTGCTCCTGCCACCATTGCTGCTTCCGGTGGAAGGCGTGTTGAGAATAGTAGAGGAGTTCCTTGGAAGTATGATGATGCTTTTCGCAGTAACAGAAGACCAGAAAATCAGGCCAGACCGGTGAATCAGGCTCCAGTCACAATTGGTGTGCCAAATAGAACTCCTGTAACTGTTGGTTCGGCTGTGGACAATGTAGGAGGACCTGGAGGGTTTACTAGAAGTAGTCGTCTGTTTGCACCACAGGCTCTGAGGGATAGCAATGATGAGGCTCTTGCCAAAGCAAAAGGTAAACAAGTTGTGGTTGAAGAAGGACCTGTGCAGAAGGAAGTGCCCGAGGGTTCCTTTGAGAAAGATGTGGAGGAGTTCATGAAGATCATTAAGAAAAGTGATTATAAGATTGTGGATCAACTGAACCAAACGCCGTCGAAAATCTCTATTCTTTCATTGTTGATGTGTTCAGAGGCACACTGTAACGCCTTGCTGAAAATGTTGAATATGGCGTATGTACCTCAAGAGATTTCCGTTAACCAGCTCGAGGGTGTTATTGCAAATGTTAACACGAGACATGGTTTAGGGTTCACAGATTCAGATTTGACACCTGAGGGTCGCAATCATAACAGAGCCTTGCATATCACGATGGAGTGCAAAGGAGCGGTGTTGTCGCATGTGTCGGTTGATACTGGCTCTTCCTTGAACGTGTTGCCCAAGAAGGTGCTGACTAAACTGGACGTTGAAGGGGTTGTCCTCACCCCAAGTGATTTGGTTGTCCATGCTTTTGATGGATCCAAACGATCTGTTTTTGGTGAAGTCACATTGCCCGTGAAGATTGGCCCGGAGGTATTCAATATTGTCTTCTATGTGATGGATATTCAACCAGCATATAGTTGTCTATTGGGGCGTCCCTGGATACATGGGGCTGGAGTAGTGTCGTCAACTCTCCATCAGAAGCTGAAGTATGTGTGGAACGGTCAGGTGGTAACTGTGTGTGGCGAAGAGGACATTCTTGTGAGTCATCTATCCTTCTTCAAGTATGTGGAGATGGATGGCGAGATTCATGAAACTCTGTGCCAAGCTTTCAAGACCATTGCCATTGAGAAAGTGGCTTTTTGTGAGCAGAAGAAGTCAGGTGTCTCAATTGCATCCTACAAGCAAGCTTTAGATGTTGTTAACTCAGACAACGCAGAAGGCTGGGGCAAGATGATTGACATGCCCGTGAAAGAATACAAATTTGGTATCGGTTATCAGCCTCTTCAGAATAAAGCATTAAACATGCAAAATCGATCTTGCGGATTCCATTAAAAACAGTTCTGTTATGGCTCAGTATGATTTCGATATTCCCATTTACCAAGCCGAAGAGGAGAGTGAAGAAGATTGTGAACTCCCCAAATAATTGGTCAGATTATTGAAACAAGAGGAAAGGGTCATCCAACCTCATCAGGAGGAGTTGGAGATTATTAACCTTGGTACTGAGGACGCCAGGAAAGAGATCAAAATAGGGGCTGCTTTAGATGAGAATGTCAAGAGAGGGCTGATTGAAATGCTGAGAGAATATGTGGAGATATTCGCATGGTCGTACCAAGATATGCCTGGGTTGGATACAGATATTGTGGTGCACAGGCTGCCTCTCAAAGAAGATTGCCCTTCGGTAAAGCAGAAGCTTCGCAGAACTAGTCCTGATATGGCTGTCAAGATCAAAGAGGATGTTCAGAAGCAGTTGGATGCGGGTTTTCTGGCAGTTACCAACTATCCCCCTTGGGTGGCCAACATCGTACCCGTGCCGAAGAAGGATGGCAAAGTCAAGATGTGTGTCGATTACCGAGATCTAAACAGATCCAGTCCGAAAGACGATTTCCCATTACCTCACATTGATGTATTGGTTGATAACACTGCTCAATCTTCGGTTTTCTCTTTCATGGACGAATTTTCTGGCTATAATCAGATCAAGATGGCACCAGAAGACATGGAAAAGACGACATTCATTACACCTTGGGGCATGTTCTGCTATAAGCTAATGCCATTTGGGTTGAAGAATGTCGGTGCTACCTATCAGAGGGCTATGACGACTCTCTTTCATGACATGATGCACAAAGAGATTGAAGTGTACGTGGATGATATGATTGCGAAGTCTCAGACAGAAGAGGGGCACTTGGTAAACTTGCAGAAGTTGTTTGAAAGGCTGAGAAAATTCAAACTGAGGCTGAACCCAAATAAGTGTACGTTTGGGGTGAGATCCGAAAAGCTGTTAGGCTTCATTGTCAGTGAGAAAGGGATTGAGGTTGATCCAGCGAAAGTAAAAGCTATTCAAGAAATGCCTGAACCGAGAACAGAAAAAGAGGTTTGTGGTTTCTTAGGTAGATTGAACTACATCTCACGGTTCATATCTCATCTAACAGCCACGTGTGAACCAATTTTCAAATTGCTAAGAAAAGATCAAACAATCAGGTGGAACAGTGACTGTCAAAAAGCTTTTGATAAGATAAAGGAATATCTGCAGAAACCTCCCATCCTTATACCTCCAGTTCCTGGGAGGCCTCTGATAATGTACCTTTCAGTGATAGAGAATTCGATGGGGTGTGTATTGGGACAACATGGCGAGTCTGGTCGAAAAGAGCACGCAATATACTACCTTAACAAAAAGTTTACTGACTGTGAAATAAGATATTCGTAGCTCGAGAAAACTTGTTGTGCTTTGGTATGGGCTGCTCGCCGACTGAGACAGTATATGTTGAACCATACTACCTTGTTTGTTTCTAAGATGGATCCAGTGAAGTACATCTTTGAAAAACCGGCTCTCACCGGACGAGTAGCTCGTTGGCAAATGATTTTGACAGAGTATGATATCCAGTACACATCGCAGAAGGCCATCAAAGGTAGTATTATGTCTAATTACCTTGCCGAGCAACCGATTGATGACTATCAGCCGATGATGTTTGAATTCCCTGATGAAGACATCATGTATCTAAAGATGAAAGATTGTGAAGAGCCTCTTGTCGAGGAAAGACCGGATCCTGATGACAAGTGAACATTGATGTTTGATGGGGCAGTAAATATGAATGGTAACGGTGTTGGGGTAGTACTTATCAATCCTAAAGGTACCCACTTACCTTTTTCTGCCAGGTTGACTTTTGAAGTGACCAACAACGAAGCTGAGAACGAGGCTTGTATCATGGGGATTGAAGAAGCCATCGATCTAAGGATCAAAACTCTGGACATCTATGGATATTCCGCTCTAGTGATTAACCAAGTCAATGGAGATTGGAATACTCATCAGCCGCATTTGATTCCTTACAGAGATTACACCAGAAGGATCCTGACTTTCTTTAAGACGGTGAAGTTGTATCATGTACCCCGAGATGAAAATCAGATGGCTGGTGCCTTGGCTACTTTATCTTCTATGATCAAAGTCCATTGGCATAATCATGTGCCACACGTTGCTATGAATCGACTTGAGAGGCCTGCGTATGTGTTTGCAGTCGAGTCTGTTGTTGATGAGAAACCGTGGTACTATGATATCAAGAATTTTCTCAAGAGCCAGGAGTATCCTGAAGGAGCGCCAAAGAACGACAAGAAAACCTTGAGAAGGCTAGCTGGAAGCTTTTATTTGAATCAGGATGACGTGTTGTACAAGAGGAACTTTGACATGGTTCTGCTCAGATGCGTGGATAGACACGAAGCAGACATGTTGATGCAGGAAGTGCACGAGGGATCTTTCGGTACCCATGCTGGTGGTCATGCAATGTCCAAAAAGCTGTTGAGAGCCGGTTATTACTGGATGACCATGGAATCCGATTGTTTCAAATACGCTCGGAAGTGCCATAAGTGTCAGATTTATGTAGATAAGGTGCATGTACCACCAAGCCCTCTGAATGTTATGAATTCTCCTTGGCCATTCACGATGTGGGGCATCGATATGATTGGGAAGATTGAACCTACCGCTTCTAGTGGACATCGCTTCATCCTGGTTGCGATTGATTACTTCACCAAGTGGGTGGAAGCAGCCTCCTATGCCAATGTTACCAAGCAAGTGGTTGCCCGATTCATTAAGAAGGAGATTATCTGTCGTTATGGGGTTCCTGAGAGAATCATCACTGATAATGGTTCAAATCTCAATAACAAGATGATGAAAGAGCTTTGCAAATATTTCAAGATCGAACACCACAATTCTTCTCCTTACAGACCAAAGATGAATGGTGCTGTAGAGGTGGCAAACAAGAATATTAAGAAGATTGTGCAGAAGATGGTCGTGACGTACAAGGATTGGCATGAGATGCTGCCTTTCGCGTTGCATGGGTACCGTACCTCGGTACGCACGTCGACTGGGGCAACCCCTTACTCCCTTGTGTATGGTATGGAAGCAGTCCTACCTGTTGAAGTGGAGATCCCTTCTCTGAGAGTCCTGTTGGATGTCAAGCTAGATGAAGACGAGTGGATTCGGACAAGGTTTAATGAGTTGAGCCTTATCGAAGAGAAGCGGTTAGCAGCCGTGTGCCATGGGAAACTGTACCAGAGAAGGATGAAGAAGGCCTTTGATCAGAAAGTGCGTCCTCGAAGCTATCAGATAGGTGATTTGGTTTTGAAGAGGATCCTTCCTCCCGATACAGATAACAGGGGCAAGTGGACTCCAAATTATGAAGGTCCATATGTTGTTAGGAAGGTCTTCTCTGGTGGAGCCTTGATGCTAACGACTATGGATGGTGAAGATTTTCCGTCCCCTGTTATCTCAGATGTAGTCAAAAAATACTTCGCATAAATTGACCCGCTGGACGAAAAGAATAAAAGAGTCCAGGAAAAAAAGGGCATCCCGGCGAACCAAGAAAAAAGGAAAAAAGGTTCGGGCAAAAGTTAGGGATAAAGAATGAAAAATATGTACACCCGGTAAGTCGAAAACCCGCAAGGGCGGCTTAGGCAAAAATGGGTATCCTGGTGGATTGAAAACTCGCAAGGGCGATCCAGCCAAAAGAGGGATTAAAGCGAAGACTACAGTCTAAGTTATCTGTACTTCATCGCGCTTCAGTGTCTACCATCTCGAAGGATATGATCGGTTCAATCGTTCTTCTCAGAAAGCAAGGAATTTGGGGGAAATTGAGGATATACGAGTAATAACACAATTGGAGAATAGTGGATGTCGTATTCACATTGCCAATAGGATAGTTTATTTCCTCTTTTTGGCGCAATTACCTCTTCCTAGGAATTGCTTCCCGATGTATTCGCCTTTTCAGGCCCATTTTCAATCAATAAAAGTCGTTATTCAGTTAAATTGCTCTCTTGTTTTTTATTTTACTGTTTTGTTTGCAAAAACGTCCGTTTTTTTTTTATAAACATTGCATATAAAAAACATGAAGGCTAGACAATAACGTGTGGAAAGATAAAACATTTGAAAATCATTTTGAATGTTGAATACACTTGGGCGTATCTTGTCCATACAAATCCCCTGGGGCATGTTTGTCTTGCTGTTTGGCAGGTTACTACCTTTGTTTGCTGGCTAAAGCAGTTAAGCCATAGTTTGTTCAAAGGTGTTTCAACACTGTCTAGTAGTGTGAGAAGTTGGGTTGTCCAAAGCAAATTCAGGGCTTGTATCCCCAGCAGGATGAGGTTGCCCTATTCCCCAGCAAGTCTGAGGACTAGTAGTTCCCCAGCGAGCCGGAAGATTGTTATTTCCCCAGCGGAGGTGTTTGTGGGTAGTCGTTCCTCAGCAGCCAGGTCTGAAGTGTTGTAATCCCCAGCAGGGTTGAGTTTGCAATCCCCAGCAGGATTGTGATTGTTAGTTCCCCAGCAAGTTTGAAGTTGTTGTTTCCCCAACGGAGGTTTGCATTGGTTGTTTCCCCAGCGGAGTCCCCAAGCAGATTGGGTTTCAATGGAGGTCGTCCCCGGTGAAGATTATCCTGTCCCCAGCAGCAGTGCTATTCCCCGGCGTGATCGAGGGTTGGTGTTTTCCTAACAAGTGACCCCCAGTTGTTTGGTTTCTCTGTCATTCCGAGAATGTCAGATCAGCAAGTACCCGCAGCAGATTTATTGTGTTTCCCCCACAGAGTTGGAAGATCAAATCAGAGTTGTGTGCTCAGCAAAGTGATCATTCGCTTTCCTAGCAGGAGTCGTCCTCCTTTTGCATCTTGCATATAGTAATCATCATTTGCATTCGCATCCTCAAATCGCGTAGCATTTCCATTTAGTATGGAGCATTACGTCATGGAAAACTCAAACATATGCATACATGTGTTAAACCAGATTGGATCATGTCCCCAGCAGAGGCAGATCATTTTTCAACATCCGTATGGCACGTTTGCCGCAGTTGCTCTTGGTAACATTCAGAATTGCTAATACCCAGAGAGGTTTATTTCCTCACTCGTTCATGAAAGGAAAGCTTGATTTTACTCCCCAGCTTAGTCCCCGGCAAGCGTCTGCCTTGCGTTGACATATGTAAATGTCATTCTCGAGATACCGATAAGTGTCGTGTTAACACCCGTGCGTGTTCTTTCCTTGGTGTCGGTAAGCACCATTGTTTCGGTGTCGGTAAACATCGAGTCTCTTCCCATGCATCCGTCGATGTCTGGTTGTCCTTTTTTGGTGTCGGTAAACACCATTGTTTCGGTGTCGGTAAACATCGAGTTTTTTCCAGTCATCGGTAAATGCCTGGTCTTGTTTCATTTCTAGTCATCCTTTTTTTTTGATGTTGGTAAACATCGAGTTTTTTCCCAGTCATCGGTAAATGTCTGGTCTTGAATCCTTTTTTCCTAGTCATCGGTAAATGTCTGGTTGTAATCCTTTTTTCCCAGTCATCGGTAAATGTCTGGTTGTGTAATTCTTTTTTCCCAGTCATCGGTAAATGTCTGGTCGCAATTCCTTTTCCCAGTCATCGGTAAATGTCTGGTCGTTCCTTTTTTTGATGTCGGTAAACATCATATGTCGATGTTGGTAAACATCGAAGTTTTTCCCAGTCATCGGTAAATGTCTGGTCATGTATCCTTTCAAAATCCCCAGTAGAGTCGTCGGTAAACGTCTTGTCTGGTTCCAGTTGTAAATATCTTGTTCCTCCCCAGTCGAAGACGCCATCGGTAAATGGCCCCGCTTTCCTTGATATCAGTGTATATCAAGTCGACTGTTTTCCAGCCGCCATCGGTAAATGGCCTCGCTTTCTTTGATGTCGGTAAACAAAGAATGCCCAGCTCAGTCGCCATCGGTAAATTTCCTCGCTTTCTGCGACATTTATTCCCCAGCAGCCATCGGTAAATGGCCTCGCTGTCTTTGGTATCGGTAAATATCAAAAGTTGTTTTGAAGCCACCATCGGTAAATGGTCTTGCTTCCCTTTTAATGTCAAATTCCCAGTTTATGCCACCATCGGTAAATGGTCCCGCTTCCTTTGGATGTTGTTCTCAGCCGCTATCGGTAAATGGCCTTGCTGACGTTGATATCGGTAAATATCAAATTTCCAGTAAAGCCGCCGTCGGTAAACAGCCTCGCTTTCCTGAGGTATTATTCTGCAGCCGCCATCGGTAAATGATCTCGCGTTTCTTTGATTCATCCCCCGCAGAGTGCAAATTCTACGGTTCTTTTGTATTCAATCCCTGTTTACCTTGAAGGTCTGACAGTCGTTGCTCTCATCCGTTCAGGTTCCCAGTTGATTGAATAGGGGTAGTTGTAGCACCTCAAATTTGCACCCCCCATTCATTCACTCATTTCATTTTAGGTCATATATCATTACATATTACATTGCATAGTACATTGCATCTTATCAGTCAAGCATTGGCATCAAGAGGATTCACCAGTGCAGGAGACCAAGTTTTCCTTGAAAAGAAGGCCACATGATTGTTCTAGAGAGATTACATGAATCAAGGTTCATTTTGAAGTAACTTGACCAAATATCAGAGACTCAAAGTCCACAGTGCAGTTTCAGGTCATCTGAGGCCCATGAAAGTCAATCGAAAGTCAACTGAGGGCTAGGAGTTGGAGAAATGGTTTGAGACACTTCATTCAAGTCCCAAAGAGGTTTATTCATCATGTCAAACACTTATCTTGAAGGATTTGAAGCCAGATCAAAAGTTTCCAAAAATGGAAAGTGACCTGTAATTTCAAGTTTCCAAAAATGGCAAGTTTTTGGACCAACTTCAACTTGACTTTCCAATAGAAAAGAAGCTTCAAATAAAATTTTGTCCAACATGAAAGTTGAAGATCTTTCTCTCCCCTTTTCAAAAAGTCCAAGATCATGAGCATCTGATGAATGGTTGAGAAGTTATGATCCATTGACTGCAAAGTGTGCATGAAACTTCAAAGTGCCATATCTTTTGAACCAAAACTCCAAATTGAGTGCCTCTTTTTGCATTATGCTCCTTATGACTCATATTTTCCAAATACATCATGACATTTCATGAAATTATCTCATACAATCATTTGTTCATGCATGTCCATTTTGGAAGGAAAATGCCAAATTCAAAATTGGTTGATCACATGAACAAAATTCCAATTCCAATATCTGCATGGGTTGATTTTAAGTGAATTTGGGCCCTCATTTGGTACTGTTCACGTATGTTTTCACCATGCAAGGGTGTTTTTATCCATTTGTGCATACACCTTATATCTTGCTAATTTCCATTAACCTTGGCCTAATTACAATTTCAGAGTAATTAGGAGATGGTATAAAGGCTTAATTGTAACTGTTTCATTCATTACACACATTTTCAGATCTAGAATCCTCTTTTACTCTCAATTTTCACTCTCTTGATTTCTCAAAATTTTGCATACAACACCTTAATATTCTTGCATAATCATGAGTATGGAGTGTTACTGAGCAATATTCAACGTGTATTTGGTGGAATTCATCTCAAAATCGTGCATACCACAAGCTTGAAGGCATTAATGGAAGCTCCAAATTGAGCTTGATTCAGGTATTTTCACGTGCCATTTCTTGCATCCAACTTCAGTGGAGCTCAAAGGAAGTGAATCTGGAAAGCTGGGAGCCTTGAGGACACGGTTTTGGTCACTGCTCTTCAAACAAGGTGAGTTTCGACCTTCATTTTTCTCTATTTTATTGCCATTGTATTGTAGATCTTGACTCCCTAATCACGCTGATATGAACATTTTTTAAAATGGTTGAGAATTGATTGAGTAATATGGATTTGAAGTTTGGTTGATCATTATGTTTTAGCTCGATTTGCTTTTATTAGTGAGAATTAGGATTAATGGAGGTTGGATTCATGTTGTGCTTGAAGAGACGGTTCTAATGGTGTATAACACGATGGATTCTGGAAAAAAATTGTGAAGGCATCACTGTGCAGCCACCGTCTTGTTGGAGAAGACGGTGGAAACCGCCTTAGGCCACCGCTGTGAATAGTGAGCGCATTAATGTTAGGGTTTGTCCAGGTCATGTGCCACGCGGGTTGCCTGTTGGCTATTTGGTTGGTTGCGTTTCTGTTGACTGAGTCCACTTGCGCATTGACTGATGACTGGTTGCCAGCTCAATTAGTTGAGCGCTGCGTTTTGATACGCATACACCATTCGATTCCCAGCGATGCAATTCTGGGATTTATTTGCTTTCAGCGCTTCCTTTTTTTTCCGTACCAAGTTCGATCCTCCGCTCTAGCATGTTTTCAAATTACTCAAACATTTATCCTTTCCCTCAATTTTATCATGTGTTTTTCCCATTTTATTTCAATTATTTTATCCAACTTCAAAAAATCATAACTAAATGAAAATAACTCCAAATTGAATGCAATTTTTTGCTACATGATCCTTGTGATGTCTAGTTTTTTTAATATGATTTTCCTGATTTTAGCACTTCTGGATTTTTTTATTGAGCTTGAGTATTTGAGTATGATGCAAAATGTGATATGTTATGCTATTTGGCTTGTGAAATACTCATACTTTCTCCAATTGCTTTGAAATTTGGTATGTTGAATCTTAACATATAACGTGACTTTTGAGGCTTGGTTGTGCATTTTTAGCATTTGTCATTTCTGTTTTAGGCACATGAACTTAGGGTGTGACAATGTGTGTCACACATTTGGATGTTGATCTTATTCATTTTCATTCCTAGGTCAATTGATGTCCTCTGTTTCCAATTTTTTTTGCATGATGATTGTGTTTAATAGGTTGAGCTTGCACAAAAAGTTTCATGATTATTGGATGTGTTTCTGATTTAATGTGCATTTTCTCTTCTTGATGCCCAAGTGTGACCACCTTTGTGTGTCTTTGCCATACCTTGCTTAATTGCTGGCCTTGCCTTGTTATTTGAGTTTGGTCCTTTTTAGGACATGTTCATGCTTGATTAAACATGCTTCATGTTGAATATTGGCTGCTGTTTTGACTTTTTGCTTTGCCTTTGACCCTAGTCTTTGGACTAGTGGTTTGTACTCACCTTTTGAGTTTTGCATTTCAGGTTCAAGTACTTAGTTCTAATGGATGATGTGATCTCATTCCATGAGATACAAGTTACTTTGGTTAACTAACCTTGCTGTTTTGTAGGTCCTTTGAATGATGAAACAATTTGAGTTGCTTGCTTCTTATGCCTTGCACTGTTGTTGTCTGTTTATTGGGATTGTCTGACTGTTGTTGATTGTTTGGTTGTCTGAATACCATATTGACTTG
This sequence comes from Lathyrus oleraceus, assembly GCF_024323335.1. Lineage (NCBI taxonomy): Eukaryota > Viridiplantae > Streptophyta > Magnoliopsida > Fabales > Fabaceae > Lathyrus > Lathyrus oleraceus. The sequence continues at coordinate 122,036,986 of NC_066584.1, read as the reverse complement.
TTTGACTTTCTTACAGGTACTTTAGTTGCTTTAACTCATTGCTTGAGTTGCTTTGCTTTGCTTGTGGTTGGCATACCACCTAGGTAACCTCTCTGACTTCATGTAGTCTGGAAGACCTGCTATCTTTGGCAGGAACCTGTCTGAAGCCCTCCTTAAGAGGCAATGTTTGTGGTTGTTTATGTTTGTGCCATGTACTTCAAAGACCTCCTAAGTGAAGAGGCAATTGGCAGATAGAAGGGATGTGCAATCCATCCCTTGCTATTCAGTTGAGTCATTCATCTTGCTCGCACTACGTGCTGATGTATTTTGAATAAACACCCAAGATCATTGTCCAGAGTCAGTCATGTGGAGTAGGGTCCCTCATTCTGGATCCCCACACTTTCATTGAGTCAAGCTCACCCAGGCCCGGGTTAAGAGCTATGAGGTCTGATCCTCATTTCCTATTTCATCTGCTTCAACCTAACTCTCAATGTTAGGGTTAAGAGCCTCAGACACCCCTTCCAGTTGGCTTGTTTGTCGAGGTTGATATGACCCCTTGACTAAAGCCCAACCTTGTATGAGCCACTTGTTTGCATATAGCGTGTGATACCTGTTCCCCTATGCTTGTGCTTGCTTACTTGTTGTTTAGGCTATCTTGCTTCCTGTGCGAGTTAGGATCTGATTAGAGACCTCAACATAGGGATCATTTGCATGACAACTTCTAGGCTCGAGTCGTAGTCTCCCTTTTAGTTGTTATCTCCCTAGTCTCTGGTTAGGATAGAAGTTTTTCCCTGTTAAGGGGAACTACGTCGCCCTGATCCTCATACCAGATGAGGTACGTAGGCAGGAGATGAGTTGATCTCTCCGGGCGCCCTTTTTCTTTTTTAACCCTCTTGTGTTTGTTTGTTTGGAGTCTGATGTAAGTCCAGCGATTGGCTTTCGGTTTCCTGTTTGCGTTTCTTTGTCTGGAGTTGGATGTATGCCCAGCGATTGGCATTCCATTTCCAAGTGTGTGTTTCGCTTGACGTCTCAGCGTCTCTGTTTCAATGTCTTTGTTTGGCGTGCGTTAGCCGAGCTACGAGTGCTCTGACTCTTCCTCTGGTTAGAGAAGATACGTATGCATAGGATGTGATATCCTAGCGAGCACGTTTCCCATTCCCACGAACTACGTCGAATCTGATGTTTGTGTCTGACAAACTACGTAGGCCCAGGATGCGACATCCTGCCGAGTCCCATTCTTCCGTATTTTATCTGTATTTCATTCCAGTGTGTGTGCAGTTTTGAGCAGTTATCTAGAAACCTTATTCTATTCTTTTTTAGCATGGATGCCATCGAGTACAATGGATGCTTAGGGGTGCTAATACCTTCCCTTCGCATAACCGACTCTCAATCCTATCAATCTCTGGTCGTAAGACCATTTCCTTTCCAGGTTTACTTCGAGCGTTTCCTTTCCCTCCTTTAGGATAAATAACGCACGGTGGCGGCTCTGTGTCTTTTCCCGCCGGTTTTTTGTGTAATGCGACAGTGGCGACTCTGGTTTTATTGACGTCTAACTTATTCATAGCTTAATGGTCCTGAATTTACCGCTACATAAATTAAGTGGCGACTCTGCTGGGGAATAGTTTCCAGTGGGTTTAGCCTACTTTTTGTATGTATATATTTGTTTATTTGATGTATGTATCTGAAATTCTAGTTATCAGACTTTAGATGTCACACGGGTTGTTATGACATCCAATTCTGCACAGACAAGAATTATGCAGAACTTAAAAGTAAGTGCAGTAAATAACACAAGTAATTGTTTATCAAGTTCAGTCCAACATGACCTACATATGGGGGCTACCAAGCCAGGGAGGAAATCCACTATCAGTAGTATTAATTTAAAGCTAAACTCACCCGTTTACAACTCTTCACTTAATCCCTACCCAATGCAATTTCAATCTTACTCTAAGATCAGAGTTCCTACTCACTCCCCCTCAATCACCTCAGTGATTACTACCTTTAATCAATATTAAAGACAATTTTGAAGTCACACTTCAAACAACTCTTGATTGTGCTTAACAACTTTAATCAAGATACACAGCACTCACGCTTAAAAGCTTTGAGCGACACAACACTTACAACTCAATGAATACCCTATACCAAAGCAATCATCTACGTGATAATGGCTTGGCTTACAAGATATGTCTAATACAAGACTCACAAACATACAGCAGTGAAGTATGATGGACACACTAAATCTTCACGCCTCAAAATCCCCAGTTCTGAATGAAGGAACGACTTCCTTTTATATTGCAGTACTTGGGCCTTTGCACTTGTATTCTCTTGAATTTAAGGTCACGCGAGTTCCCCTAAATTCCACATCTAGGTTACTAACAAATAGGCTATTTGTTAGGTTCATTAAATGTAGCTTGGTTGTTGATTTCCTGGTTTTTCTCTAAGCTGTTGAATCCCTGAAGAATAGCCTGAGAAAAAGCTAAAACAGAAAACTGAACAACCTACAATATAGCATATGTTGTCAGGAATGAATGTCACGACATTCAGCTTGACATCAAGGATCATATGTTAAGTCTGTTTTTCCAAAAAACAGACTGTACAATTTTGATGACCTGTATATGACCAAAATGACCATACTACAGTAACAGCTTACATTAATAAATGTCAAAGTATCCAATTTGACATTTACACATTTGGCCTTAAGTCAGTTCTGTTATCCTCTTGAAGAACAGACTAAGAAACATACTGAAGTGTAGCAGACCACCACTCTGTTTATTGTTCAGTATATGTTGTCAATGATGAATGTCATAACATCCAGTTTGACATTCAGTCAGTAGGCCCTATGCCAGGTCTGGTATTTCCTTGATAACCAGACTGGAAATAAATACTAAGTTCTAACAGAACACCAGCTGTTCTATTCCTTAGTATCTGCTGACAGATATGAATGTCCCAACATCCAGTTTGACATTCAATAAATCCTGTATTAGCTAATCCTGCAGTCACTACTCAAGTGTGTCATGACATCAGTCAAGACATCAGAGTACAGTTAGATATTCTAACCTACAGTGCAGTCACATATACACACCATGTCATGACATCAGTCAAGACATTAGAATCCAGCTAGTGTTTTACCATATAATGCAGCCAATTTAAACACCTACAAACTCCCCCTTTGGCAAATTTTTGGCTAAAACACTTTGATCCCCATAACATAGTTCATAGCAGCGGAATCACACATCTAGCAGGAAATAGACCTAGCTAATACACTCAGAGTGGCAGCACACTCACACACTTGGAAGTTAAGTAAAACTTCACATAACAGCACACATACAGAAGTTAAATAAAAACTTCTAATTGTAGCACACATCCACAACACCCATACAGAGGTACAGAAGTTAAATAAAAAATTCAACACACATCAGCTGCAGGGGAAGGAATCTTCGAATCTGTCATGAGAGTCTATTGTAACAAACCAATCTGTTGTCTGGGGTATCACCTATTACTCCCCCTTTTTGTCAAAAATGTTGCCAAAGCCAACAACAACAAAAATGACAGAATTACAGACTTGGTTTTACTTCACAGTTTCAACCAAGTTAGCACCCACTTGATCTTGCTTCACAGCTTTGATCAAGTAATCACCCACTTTTGCTTTACTGTAGGTACAGCCATATCAGATGCCATGACTTTGTTTCTGACATCCAGAACCACTCCTGCATGAACAGCATCCTTGAATTCCTGCAGGTGCATATGCCTTCTCACGTTAGGGTGTCTCCTTACCCTCTTGTTGCCACACTTGTTGCAAGTGGCATAGCTATCATCTGTTGACCAATCAGAGCATAGTTCCAATTGTTTAATAGGCAGAGATATTAAACAATACATCCCAAACATCAGTGGTTGCTATAAGTTCTCAGAGAGACATATTCCCAGTTTGCCCCTTAAGTTTTCAAACTGAGTAGCATCCAGAGCCTTTGTAAATATGTCAGCCAGTTGAAGTTCAGTGGCTACATGTTTCAAGGTGATCACCTTGTCTTCCACCAGATCTCTGATGAAGTGATGTCTAATGTCAATATGCTTGGTCCTGCTGTGTTGGATGGGATTCTTGGAAATATTGATGGCACTGAGATTATCACAGAACAATGTCATGACATTTTGAGTGACATTGTACTCAGTGAGCATCTGTTTCATCCAAACCAATTGGGAACAACTGCTTCCAGCAGCTATGTATTCAGCCTCTGCAGTGGACAAAGATACACAATTCTGCTTCTTGCTGAACCAAGATATGAGATTGTCTCCCAAGAAGAAACATTCTCCTGATGTGCTTTTTCTGTCATCAGCACTCCCAGCCCAGTCAGTATCACAGTACCCAGATAGGACAGGCTCAGACCCATGTGAGTATAGCATCCCATAGTCACAAGTCCCATTGATGTGCTTGAGAATCCTTTTGACTTGATTCAAGTGGCTCACTTTAGGCTCTGCTTGGTATCTAGCACACACTCCAACTGCATAAGAAATGTCAGGTCTACTTGCAGTTAGGTATAGTAGACTGCCTATCATGCTTCTATACAAGCATTGATCAACACTAGGCCCTCCATCATCTTTGGTTAACTTCATATGAGTAGGAGCAGGAGTCCTCTTGTGCCTAGCATTATCCATACCAAACTTCTTAACTACGTTTTTGGCATACTTGCTTTGGGAGAGAAACATAGAGTCCTCCATTTGGTTGACTTGCATTCCAAGAAAGTAGGTTAGTTCCCCAACCAGACTCATTTCAAACTCAGATTGCATTTGTTGAACAAAATGTGTTACCATTTGTTCTGACATACCACCAAAGACTATATCATCCACATAGATTTGAGCAATCATGATTTTGCCGTCTTCATCCTTCACGAACAAGGTTTTATCTATTCCACCTTTTCTGTATCCATTTGAGGTCAGAAATTCGGTCAACCTTTCATACCATGCTCTAGGTGCTTGCTTCAACCCATACAAGGCTTTCCTCAACTTGTATACATGCTTAGGTTGGTTATGATCACAGAACCCTTTAGGTTGTTCCACATAGACTTCTTCATTCAAGTAGCCATTCAAGAATGCACTCTTCACATTCATTTGGAACAGTTTAAACTTCAGAATGCATGCTATACCTAACAGCAATCTGATGGACTCAAGCCTAGCCACAGGAGCAAACGTCTCATCAAAATCGACCCCTTCAACTTGAGTGTATCCTTGAGCTACTAGTCTTGCTTTATTCCTAGTAATTACTCCTTTCTCATCAGACTTGTTTTTGTATATCCACTTGGTACCAATGATGTTGGTCCCTTCAGGTCTTGGAACTAGCTCCCATACTTCATTCCTTTTGAACTGCTCAAGTTCCTCTTGCATGGCATTGATCCAGTATTCGTCAGTCAGGGCTTCTTTCACATTCTTGGGTTCGACCTTGGAAACAAAACAGGAATTTGATCTTATTCCCCTTGACCTGGTAGTCACACCACTATTGGGATCCCCTATGATAAGATCCTTAGGGTGGTCTTTCTGAATTCTGATAGATGGCATTTTGGTGGTTGCATCTACTTCACATTCAGGAGGAGGTTCCTGTACTTCATCAGACTTGATGGAATGTCTGTTGAACTGTCAGGGAATGTTGCAACATCCTCTATGACATCGATTCCTTCCTCTTTATCATCCACAATGGCATTTATGGATTTCGTCAGAGGATTGGTCCTGTAGTTGAACACTCTGTACGCCCTGCTGTTAGTGGAATATCCTAGAAATATACCTTCATCACTTTTGGGATCCAGTTTCCTTCTCTGTTCACGATCTGTGAGAATGTAGCATTTACTTCCAAAGATATGAAAGTACTTCACAGTGGGTTTTCTGCCTTTCCATATTTCATACAGAGTGGAGGAGGTTCCTTTTCTCAAGGTGACTCTGTTGTGAACATAGCACGTTGTATTCATAGCTTCAGCCCAAAAGTGCATAGGGAGCTTCTTTGCATGAATCATAGCTCTGGCAGATTCTTGGATAGTTCTATTTTTCCTTTCAACTATCCCATTCTGCTGGGGAGTTATAGGGGAAGAGAATTCATGACTTATTCCTTCAGACGAGCAAAACTCATCAAACTTGGAATTCTTGAATTCCGTACCATGATCACTCCTAATTCGGACAACACCGTTGTCCTTTTCCCTTTGGAGTCTGATGCACAGGTCTTTGAAGACATCAAATGTATCTGACTTCTCTCTGATGAAATTTATCCACGTGTATCTGGAATGGTCATCAACCACCGCGTATGCATATCTCTTTCCCCCCAGACTTTCAACCTGCATAGGTCCCATTAAGTCCATGTGCAGCAGTTCCAGAACTCTGGAAGTAGTAGGATGTCCCAGCTTCGGATGTGACATCTTTGTTTGCTTGCCTACCTGGAATTCTCCACAGACTCTTCCTTCATCAATAAGCAGCTTTGGAATTCCTCTGACTGCTTCCTTGGATATGATCTTCTTCATTCCCCGTAAGTGGAGATGTCCAAGGCGTCTATGCCACAGCTTCACCTCCTGTTCTTCCTTGACTGAAGAGCATGTTATGGAGAAGTTTGAGACTTTAGGTTCCCACAGGTAGCAGTTATCTTTGGACCTAGATCCTCTCATAACTTTCTGATTGTCACCATTCGTCACAATACATAGCTCCTTAGTAAACTGAACATAGAACCCTTGATCACACAGCTAGCTTATGCTGATGAGGTTTGTAGTTAGTCCTCTTACTAACAACACATTATTCAGTTTTGGAACTCCAAAGCAGTCCAGCTTACCCACACCTTTTATTTTTCCTTTAGCACCATCACCAAAGGTTACATAGCTGGTAGTGTGAGGTTGGATATCTGCCAATAAATTTTCCATACCAGTCATATGTCTTGAGCATCCACTATCAAAGTACCAGTCTTCCTTGGTAGAAGCTCTTAGAGCTGTGTGGGCTAGCCTAGCATACCATTGTCGCTTCTTGCTGGAGACATGGTGCCTAAATGTCTTATGCTTAGGTCTGACATGAGGGACTTGGTTCGGGTAACCATGAAGCCTGTAGCAAAAGGCTTTTATATGCCCAAGCCTACCACAGTGGTGACATTTCCATTTCTGGAATTTCCTCTTCTGATGATTAGTCATCCTGGTTCCCCGATGTTGAGACATTGGATGTGACTTCCCTTTGGATTTCTGAACTTTAGCCTTTGGGCGTTTGCGTTCAGCTGAGGATCTTTTCCCAAAGCCTAAACCAGATGTGGTTCCAGACTTCTGTCCTACCTTTAGGATCTCTTCCAAGGTGTCAGTTCCTTTATTCATCATTCTGATGGATTTAGTCATCTGATTCAGCTTGGAGGTCAGTAGGGTTATCTCACCATTTAGATCCTCTATGGCCGTCAGATGCTTCAGTCTCTCATCTTCCAGCTCCTTGATGAGTTTCTTCTGCTTTTCTCCTTGTACACGTACTTCTGCACTGGAGACAGACAGCTTCTTATAAGCTGCAGCAAGTTCATCAAAGGTCAGTTCATCTGCACTTGAGTCATCATTAGTGGCACAAACACTAGTTAGTGCAGTGGCGTGTTTAGCAGATTCTCCTTCATATTCACTTTCAGAATCTCCTTCAGACCATGTGATAGCTAGCCCCTTATTTTGCATTTTGAGGTAAGTAGGGCATTCAGCTCTGACGTGTCCATACCCTTCACAACCATGACACTGGATTCCCTTGCAGTGGTTGAACTTCTCTTCAGAAGTTGATCTTTTCTTAATGTCATTCGGGATGTTCTTGACATTAGGTCTATCTCTTTGATCAATCTTCTTCACGAACTTGTTGAACTGTCTCCCAAGCATGGCTAAGGCTTCTAATATGCTTTCATCACCTCCAGTGTATCCTGCTTCTGACTCCTCTTCAGCATTAGATACAAAAGCTACACTTTTGTTCTTCTTTTCAGCATTCTCACACAAGCCCATTTCAAAGGTTTGGAGAGAACCAATTAGCTCATCCACCTTCATATTGCAGATGTCCTGCGCCTCCTCTATGGCTGTGACATTCATAGCAAATCTCTTAGGCAAGGACCTGAGAATCTTTCTTACAAGTTTCTCTTCAGCCATTTTCTCACCTAGTCCACCAGAGGTGTTTGCAATTTCAAGAATATTCATGTGAAAGTCATGAATAGTCTCATCCTCTTTCATCCTCAGATTTTCAAACTTGGTGGTCAGCATCTGAAGTTTGGACATCTTCACCTTGGAAGTACCTTCATGAGTTACCTTGAGGGTATCCCAAACTTCCTTAGCTAGTTCACAGTGGTGCACCAGCCTGAAGATGTTCTTGCTGATTCCATTGAACAATGCATTCAAGGCCTTGGAATTTCCAAGAGCTAATGCCTCTTGCTCCTAGTCCCACTCTTCTTCAGGAATCTGCACACTGACTCCATCTTCACATGTCTTTGTTGGATGTTCCCATCCTTTGTTGACAGCTCTCCAGACTTTGCTATCTAGAGACCTTAAGAAGGCTATCATACGAGGCTTCCAGTCATCATAGTTAGAGCCATCCAACATGGGTGGTCTATTTGAGTGTCCTATATCCTTGTCCATGGTACTAGAAAGTAACTTCCCTAGATCTCACCCAGAAATTTACAGGCAGGGTGCCTGCTCTGATGCCAATTGAAATTCTAGTTATCAGACTTTAGATGTCACACGGGTTGTTATGACATCCAATTCTGCACAGATAAGAATTATGCAGAACTTAAAAGTAAGTGCAGTAAATAACACAAGTAATTGTTTACCCAGTTCAGTCCAACATGACCTACATCTGGGGGCTACCAAGCCAGGGAGGAAATCCACTATCAGTAGTATTAATTCAAAGCTAAACTCACCCGTTTACAACTCTTCACTTAATCCCTACCCAATGCAATTTCAATCTTACTCTAAGATAAGAGTTCCTACTCACTCCCCCTCAATCACCTCAGTGATTACTACCTTTAATCAATATTAAAGACAATTTTGAAGTCACACTTCAAACAACTCTTGATTGTGCTTAACAGCTTTAATCAAGATACACAGCACTCACGCTTAAAAGCTTTGAGCGACACAACACTTACAACTCAATGAATACCCTATACCAAAGCAATCATCTACGTGATAATGGCTTGGCTTACAAGATATGTCTAATACAAGACTCACAAACATACAGCAGTGAAGTATGATGGACACACTAAATCTTCACGCCTCAAAATCCCCAGTTTTGAATGAAGGAACGACTTCCTTTTATATTGCAGTACTTGGGCCTTTGCACTTGTATTCTCCAGAATTTAAGGTCACGCGAGTTCCCCTAAATTCCACATCTAGGTTACTAACAAATAGGCTATTTGTTAGGTTCATTAAATGTAGCTTGGTTGTTGATTTCCTGGTTTTTCTCTAAGCTGTTGAATCCCAGAAGAATAGCCTGAGAAAAAGCTGAAACAGAAAACTGAACAACCTACAATATAGCATATGCTGTCAGGAATGAATGTCACGACATTCAGCTTGACATCAAGGATCATATGCTAAGTCTGTTTTTCCAGAAAACAGACTGTACAATTTTGCTGACCTGTATATGACCAAAATGACCATACTACAGTAACAGCTTACATTAATAAATGTCAAAGTATCCAATTTGACATTTACACATTTGGCCTTAAGTCAGTTCTGTTATCCTCTTGAAGAACAGACTAAGAAACATACTGAAGTGTAGCAGACCACCACTCTGTCTATTGTTCAGTATATGCTGTCAATGATGAATGTCATAACATCCAGTTTGACATTCAGTCAGTAGGCCCTATGCCAGGTCTGGTATTTCCTTGATAACCAGACTGGAAATAAATACTAAGTTCTAACAGAACACCAGCTGTTCTATTCCTTAGTATCTGCTGACAGGGATGAATGTCCCAATATCTAGTTTGACATTCAATAAATCCTGTATTAGCTAATCCTGCAGTCACTACTCAAGTGTGTCATGACATCAGTCAAGACATCAGAGTACAGTTAGATATTCTAACCTACAATGCAGTCACATATACACACCATGTCATGACATCAGTCAAGACATTAGAATCCAGCTAGTGTTTTACCATATAATGCAGCCAATTTAAACACCTACAGTATATTTGTTCGTATAATGTAATCTGCTTGTTGTGCTTGGTTATCTCTGAGTGGTGAGATAAGTTCTAACCTGAACTTGAGTGGAATTAAGATAGGAGGATAGTATAGTCATGTTCGACTTGTGTGGATTAGTCCTTAACAAGTTGGCTTGAGATCCATCTACTCAGTGGAGACCCTTTTGGAGTTGGGAATGCCACACAAGTTATTTTTGGTTAGGCATTATTATCTCTGATTTGGGGTCTGAGAAGCTGAGGACTGTAGAACATTTAACCCCTCTTGGCCTATTTAGGACGTAGTGCGGAGACTATTCAAGTGTAGACTTGATAACAGTTATTACGCGATACTAGACTCGGACGATTTTCTCTTGAGAATATTATGGATTGATGAGTCAGTCATCCTAACCTGTAATATCCGATAGATGGAATTAAGACCATGGGAACTTTTTAGAACATGATCTACAGGTTGTTATCCTTAGTTCACTCCCTTGGGATGGTTCTTACCCAGACTCCATGCTTGTGACTCACAATAAACCCTTGATTCTTGGTTGATCCAATCAAGTATTGTCAATATCAATGGAACTTGGGTGTTGATAAGGTGTAAACCATAATCCACCAACATGGATGATTGATCTTGGCAATGACTTGATTCATCCCTTGACCTTCGTTTGCTTGCCTTGTGTGTGATCCCTTATTTATGATTGTTGCATTCATGCATTCATGCGTATCATAACATTCACCACACAAAAATTTCAAGGAACTGAGGTATTATTTGCAAAGATTTTCAAACCATGGATTGTGGATGAAGGAACACTAAAAAGTACGGTTTCAGATGTCCCGACTTGAAAGAGTTACAGAAGCTAGCATCTTTTGTATTAGATCCCTTGGAATTCAAACAACACCATGGGAAGCTTCTGTCTATCTTATCTGTTGATGTGGTTGAAGGACTTTTGAGTGTGCTAGTTCAGTTTTATGACCCGCTCTACCGTTGCTTCACTTTTCCTGATTATCAGCTTGTGCCTACGTTGGAGGAGTATTCCCATATTTTGGGAATACCTGTTTCTAGCAAAGTTCCCTTTAGTGGATTGGAAGAGATTCCCAGATCTCATATCATTGTTGAAGCTCTTCACTTGAAGAAGTGTGAGATATAGGCTATTTGGGTGAAGAAAGGAGGATTATTTGGGTTAACTTATGAGTTCCTCATAAAGGAAGCTATTGCCTTTCCTCAAGTAGGTAGTGTGGATGCTTTTGAAGCTATCTTTGTGTTGCTTATCTATGGGTTGGATTTGTTCCCTAACATTGACGGTTTTGTTGATGTTTACACCATTAAAATTTTCTTGATTGGAAATCATGTGCCTACTATGTTAGGAGATATGTAATTCTCTTTGCATCTAAGGAATTCTAAGGGTGGTGGAACTATTGACTGTTGCATTCCTCTTTTGCCCAAGTGGTTTATTTCGCACTTGCTTCAGACACCTGCGTTTGTGGAGAACAAACAATGTCTACGGTGGTCTTAGAGACTTATGTATCTCACTAATGATGATATAGTTTGGTATGATTCTTCATTGAGTAGCGTGGAGATTATTGATTGTTGTGATGAATTCTCTAATGCACCTCTCATTGGTACACAAGGAGGAATTAACTACAACCCTTCTTTGGCTCGTCATCAACTTGGGTTCCCCTTGAGAGACAAACCTAATAACACTTTCTTAGAAGGTCTTTTCTATCAAGAGGGTAAAGATCCTCAACATCTAAAGCCGGAGAGGGTGAATGCTTAGCATAATGTGCATAGAAAAGGAAGATCCGAGCTTGGTCCGTGCAATTGTGTAGCTTTGGAAGGTTACACTCTTTGGGCGAAGAAGAGAACTTTGGAGTTGAAGATGCCTTATGCTTGTGAATGACCTATGTCTATGGTTGTGGCTGAGCCATTAAACTCTCCCTAACCAAGATGTAGAGGAGTTGGAAGACGCGCTTGCCAAGATGAAACAAGAGAAGGACATGTGGGAAGAGCGTATCCATGCTTTGAGCCGAAAGCATGAGGAGTTGCAGCTTGAGTATAAGGACAAAGATGCACTTATTGAGCTACTTGAAGATCAAGTGACGAAGAGACAGAGAGAGCCAGAGGTTTCATCTTCCTCTAGTATACCTCAGCCTTCCGTTGCTTGGAAGAATATTGTTGATCATCTTGTCCTCGAGAAAACTCAGATGAAGGCTTCCTTTGAGACCGAGATCTGACGCATTTGAAGGAAGTACGTGCCTGCAGCCAGATCTTCTGACATTGTTGTTAGGGATCCTTAGGATGACTAATCTCCTTTTCTCTTGTATTTTTCATTTGGTTTCTGAAATTGTACTAAGTGTAATCCTTCCAATTATATAAATAAAAGTGATTTTTTATGGTCATATCAAATTGTTACACTTATTGTTAAATATACATGTATTTGCAAATAATATAGTAAGTTCATTGAGAATAAAAATAACAATCAAGCATTGCATTTCATGCATCATTCGCATAAGCAGGTTTCTCTTTCATCAGATGTCTCATTGGTGTTTCTTCTGTGCTTCAGCCAAGCTGACTCATCGATACAATACCCGTGCAAATCACTCAAGGATTATGGAGAATCTTGAACAAGAGAATAGAGACTTGAAGGATGAGATTTCTCGTCTGACTGCCATGATGGAGTCAGTCCTAGCTGCTCAGAGCCAGTCTTCTCCAATGCCTGCAACTCCTCCTCCTCAAAGGATTGTTATTTCTGAGGTGGCTACCTCTACCATTCCTACAACTGCTGCTCACTTTGCACCCAACATGCCTACCGTATTCCCGTGGGGAATGCCTCCGAATTTTATGCCTGAAGGCTTCACGCCTACCTTTACTTCCATGTCGGCATCTAGCCCGGTCATGTCTGTTCCGCCACCTGTTGTGCATACTTTACCTCGTGTAGAAGACACCATCTATCATTCTGAGCCGTCTGAGGGCCCTGATGTGTATGAGAAGACGGATGAGATGAAGGACCAATTCCTTGAGTTGCGCAAAGAATTGAAAGCTTTGAGGGGTAAGGATCTGTTTGGGAAGAGTGTTGCGGAACTTTGTTTTGTTCCAAATGTCAAGATATCGGTGAAGTTCAAAGTACCTGACTTTGAAAAATACAAGGGGAATACTTGTCCACTCAATCATTTGGTGATGTACGCCAGAAAGATGTCTACACAAACCGATAATGATCAGCTTTTGATTCATTACTTTCAAGACAGCTTGACCGGTGTCGCTCTGAGGTGGTACATGGGATTGGATAGTGTGAGCATCCGCACGTTCAATGATTTGGGCAAAGCATTTGTGAGGCAGTACAAGTATAATGTTGATATGGATCCAGATAGAGACCAGTTGAGATCATTGTCTCAGAAGGATAAGGAGACATTCAAGGAGTACGCGCAAAGATGGAGAGAGCTTGCTACTCAGATTACCCATCCTTTAGAGGAAAAGGAGATGACTTAGATATTTCTCAAAACCCTGAGCTCATTTTATTATGAGAGGATGATTTCCAGTACCCCCGGTGACTTTACCGAGATGGTAAACATGGGGATGAGGCTCGAAGAAGGTGTTCGAGAGGGACGGTCAGCTAGAGAGGAGGTGTCATCCAGTAAGAAATATGGTAACAATTTCAATAAGAAGAAGGAGAATGAAGCTAATGGAGTTTCAGTTGGGAGGAAAAGGAGGCCTCAAGAAAGAAGAAGTCAACCATGCCGTCAACATTATCATCAAGTATCATCAGTAATCCCAGTATTTTCAGCAAATCAGTCAACACCAATTCAACAACAACGTCAAGAACAACAACCATCGCTACGAACAAACACCTACAACAATAATACCAACAATCATCACCAACCAAATTTTGAGAGGAAGAAGACCTCTTTTGACCCAATTTCTATGACATATGCAAAGCTATATCCGTCTTTGGTTCTCAAGAACCTGTTAGAACCAAGAAATCCTCCGCAAATCCCTGAACCACTACCATGGTGGTACAAACCCGAACTCCATTGTGGTTTTCATCAAGGAGCCCCCGGACATGATATAGAGAATTGCTAGCCCCTCAAGTATGAAGTTCAGAAGCTCATAATTAGTGGAATGGTTTCCTTTGAGGACCGTGTGCCGAATGTCAAAGCTAACTCATTTCCTGCCCATCGAAATTCATCAATTAATATGGTGGCGATTGTCCAGGGGAGTTCAAGGTATTCGATATACGCTTCATAAGAAGGTCCTTAGTGACGATGCACAAGGATATTTGCTTGGTTAGAGATTGTGAGCATGACCATGATGGTTGTGCTATTTGCAGTGTTAATCCTAGAGGTTGTGTGGTTGTGAAGAGGGACATCAAGCGGTTGATGGATGAAGGCTTGATTCAGATTGTTCAATCTTTTCATATAGATGACGATCTCAATGTTATAGTCCCTGTCTTCAGAACTCCTGAGAGAGTGGTTATTCATTATGATAGCAACAAAAGTAACAGCATCAGCAACAGATCAGTATCTTCAATGGTTATACGGTTAGCGGGTCCAGTCTCGTATGCATCCGATAAGGTTGTCCCATATCAATATAGTGCTACTATGTTGGAGATTGGTCAAGAGGTTCCTTTGCCTACGACCAGTTCTGTTGTGAGCATAGTTGATGTTACTAAGGTGACTCGCAGTGGTCGTGTGTTTGGGCTAGTATTCCCAAAGAATGTGGAGGATGTATTTGTTAATAAGAAGGTAGAAGTGCCTGCCGTAGATCCTACTAGCGCTCAAAAGTGTCAGTCTGGTGAGTCCAGCAGTTTGAATCCTAGTGATGATGATGAGGTACTTAGACTGATCAAGAAAAGTGAATTCAACATAGTGGAGCAGTTGCTCTAAACCCCCTCGAAGATCTCAATACTGTCTCTGTTAATGAACTCAGAAGCGCACAAAGAAGCACTGCAGAAAGTTCTAGAGCAAGCTTATATGGAACATGATGTTACGGTGGATCAGTTCGATCATATTGTAGCTAACATCACGTCCTGCAATAATCTCATTTTCTGTGATGAAGAACTCCCCGAGGAGGGTAGAAATCATAATTTGGTCCTGCATATCTCGATGAATTGCAAAGATGACGCTCTGTCAAATATGTTAGTAGACACCGGGTCCTCATTGAATGTACTTCCAAAGTCTACTTTGTCCAAGTTATCATAACAAGGAGCGCCTATGAGATATAGTGGTATGATCGTCAAAGCTTTTGACGATTCATGCAAGACTGTGATTGGCGAAGTGGACCTTCCTGTGAAGATAGGTCTGAGTGACTTCCAAATGAATTTTAAAGTAATGGATATCCACCCGACCTATAGCTACTTATTAGGAAGGCCATGGATAAATGAGGCAAGAGCCGTTACTTCAACGTTGCATCAGAAGCTGAAGTTTGTCAAGAATGGGAAGCTTGTTATTGTTGGTGGGGAGAAGACGTTATTAGTTAGCCACCTGTCATCTTTCTCTTATGTTGAAGCTGAGGATGAGGTTAGAGCTCCGTTCCAGGCATTATCTATTGCTGAGGAAAAGAAAATTGGGGCACCCATGTCCTCATTCAAAGATGCATTGAAGATTGTTGAAGAGGGTCAGTCAGATCGGTGGGGGCAGATGGTAGAGGTCTTCGACAACAAGAGCAGAGCCGGATTGGGTTTCCAACGAGGTTTACCAGTGATTAGATCTGAAGATGTACAACCCAGTTTCCATAGCGGAGGGTTCATTCATGGTAATAAACAACACTTAGTTGTTGTGCTAGAGGGTGATAAACAAGAAGACTGCACCAATTTTTTGACGCATGAAAAGGCTTGCAACAATTAGACCGCTGTTGATATTCCTGTTATTATGCATCGATCTAAGTAATTGCTTTTATTTATTTTTGGAAATCCTTCTCCTATGCCTAAGGGAGAAGTGAACATTATTGGGAATTTTCAATTCGATCATCAATAAAATATAATTCTATTCATTCGCATCTATGATGTTTTGTTTTTACTTTTTGCTTTATTCTGAAAATGGTAATCACAAAAAACATAAATAAACAATAAATTGTCCATCTGCATAATATTTGGTCACATATCACTTCTCTAAAATCAAAAATCAAATCATTATGCAGGTTGGTTTTTACCCCCATTAAATACAATGATCCTTCTCCTTCTCTAAATTTTGAATTCCCTGTGTTTGAGGCTGAGGAGGAAATTGATGAAGAAGTAAGTGATGAATTGTCTCGTCTTCTTGAGCATGAAGGAAAAGCCATTCAGTCGTTCGAAGAGCAGATTGAGCTAGTCAACTTGGGTTCCGAAGACGATGTAAAGGAGGTCAAGATTGGGTCTCGACTGTGTCCTGATGTTAAGAAGGGATTGGTTGATCTTCTCCGAGAGTATTCAGATGTGTTTGCTTGGTCCTATCAAGACATGCCTGGGTTGGATTCTGAGATTGTGGAGCATGGATTCCCGTTGAATCCAGAATGCCCGCCGGTCAAGCAGAAGTTGGGGAGAACTCATCCTGATATGGCAGTGAAGATCAAAGAAGAAGTGCAAAAGTAGATTGATGTTGGTTTCCTTGTTACCGCTGAATATCCGCAATGGGTGGCCAATATAGTACCTGTTCCAAAGAAGGATTGAAAAGTCCGTATGTGCGTTGATTATAGAGATTTGAACAAAGCTAGTCCGAAAGATGATTTCCCTCTACCACACATTGATATGTTGGTAGATAACACAGCTAAATTTTCAAAGTCTTTTCGTTTATGGATGGATTTTCCGGTTATAATCAGATTAAGATGGCACCTGAAGATATGGAGAAGACCACATTCATTAAACCCTAGGGAACATTTTGTTATAGAGTGGCCTTTCGGTTTAAAGAATGCTGGTGCAACTTACCAGAGAGCAATGACTACTCTTTTTCATGATATGATGCATAAAGAGATTGAAATCTATGTTGATGATATGATTGCTAAATCTATTGATGAAGAAGAGCATGTTGAGCATTTGTAGAAGCTATTCCAGCGTTTGAGGAAGTATATACTCTGCTTGAATCCCAATAAGTGCACTTTGGTGTTTGTTCTGGTAATTTTTTGGGCTTTATTGTCACCGAGAAAGGTATTGAAGTTGATCCTGCCAAGGTCAAAGCAATACGAGAAATGTCGGTGCCCACGACTGAGAAGCAAGTCAGAGGTTTTCTCGGTCGTTTGAATTATATCTCAAGATTTATTTCACACATGACTGCCACATGTGCGCCTATATTCAAGCTTCTTCAGAAATATTTATCCTGTGATTGGACCGAAGACTGCCCGAAAGCTTTTGATAGTATCAAAGAGTATCTACTTGAGCCTCTGATTCTGTCTCCGCCTGTTGAAGGAAGACCATTGATCATGTATTTGACTGTGCTTGATGAGAGTATGGGTTGTGTTCTAGACCAACAAGATGGGACTGGAAAGAAAGAATATGCTATTTACTACCTCAGTAAGAAGTTCACCGATTGTGAGACTCGGTGTTCTATGCTTGAGAATACTTGTTGTGCATTGGCTTGGGCTGCTAAGCGTCTGCGTCAATATGTGTTGAATCATACTACTTGGTTGATATCCAAAATGGACCCAATGAAATACATATTTGAGAAGCCTTCTTTAATTGGGAGGATTTCCCATTGGAAGATGTTGTTATCAGAGTATGATATCAAATACCGATCTCAGAAAGCTATCAAAGGTAGTGTCTTGGCTAACCATTTGGCTCACCAATCAATTGAAGATTACCAGTCAGTGTAGTATGATTTTCCTGATGAAGAGATCTTGTACTTGAAGAAGGGCCAGAACCTGGTTCCCGTTGGGGCATGGTATTTGATGGAGTTGTTAATCAGTATGGTAATGGCATTGGGATAGTGATTATTACTCCTCAAGGAACGCATTTTCCGTTTATAGCTAGATTGACTTTCAAGTGTACAAATAATATGGCTGAGTATGAAGCTTTCATTATGGGGCTTGAAGAAGCCATTGATCTCATAATCAAGTATCTTAACGTCTATGGAGATTCAGCTTTGGCTGTGAATCAGATCAAAGGTGAATGGGATACAAATCAACCTGGTTTGATACATATAGAGATTATGCGAGGAGGATTTCAACCTTCTTTACAAAAGTGGAATTTCATCATATCCCTCGAGATGAAAACCGGATGGCAGATGCTCTTGCAACATTAACTTCAATGACCGTGGTGAAATATTGGAATGAAGTTCCCAACTTGACTGTAATGCGTTTTGATAGGCCAGCTCATGTGTTCGCTGTTAAAGAGATCAAAGATGATAAGTCGTGGTATTACGACATCAAGTGTTTCCTCCAAAGTCAGGTTTACCCGTCTGGGGCATCTTTGAAAGATAAGAAGACTTTGATAAGATTAACTGGCAATTTCTACCTGAATGGTGGTGTGTTGTATAAGAGAAACTTCGATATGGTTCTGCTCAGATGTGTGGATAGACAAGAAGCAGGTCTGTTGATGGCTGAAGTCCGTGAAGGTTCCTTTGGTACTCATTCCAATGTACATGCAATGGCGAAGAAGATGTTAAGAGCAGGTTACTATTGGTTGACAATGGAATCTGACTATTGCAAGTTTGTGAAGAAATGCCACAAGTGTCAAATATATGCAAATAAGATTCATCTTCCTCCGACACTGTTGAACATCATTTCCTCCCCATGGCCCTTCTCCATGTGGGGAATTGATATGATTGGCATGATTGAGCCTAAAGCGTCGAATGGACATCGTTTCATTTTGGTGGCTATTGATTACTTCACAAAATGGGTTGAAGCGGCATCGTATGCAAATGTAACTAAGCAAGTTGTTGTGAGGTTTATCAAGAACCAGATTATATGTCGTTATGGTGTTCCAAGTAAGATCATTACTGATAATGGATCAAACTTGAATAACAATATGGTGGAAGCTCTTTGCAAGGACTTCAAGATTGCACATCATAATTCTTCTCCCTACAGACCTAAGATGAATGGGGTTGTTGAAGCTGCAAATAAGAACATCAAGAAGATTATTCAGAAGATGGTTGTAACGTATAAGGATTGGCATGAGATGCTCCCATTTCCTTTACACGGGTATCGTTCATCCATCCGCACTTCAACATGGGAAACCCCTTTCTCTCTTCCATATGTCATGGAAGTTATGCTCCTGGTAGAGGTTGAGATCCCATCTTTGCGTGTCCTGATGGAAGCCAAGTTGATCGAGGATGAATGGTGTCAGACCAGGTATGATCAGTTGAATTTGATTGAAGAGAAGAGATTAACTGCCACGTGTCATGGTCAGTTGTATCAGCAGAGAATGAAGAAAGCTTTTGACAAAAAGGTTAGACCTCGCGTGTTCAGACAAGGTGACCTTGTGCTCAAGAAAATCTTATCTTTCAAACCTGATTCTAGGGGCAAATGGACTCCTAATTATGAAGGCCCATGTGTTCTTAAGAGAGCCTTTTTAGGCGGTGCTTTGATTCTTACCACTATGGATGGTGAATAGTTCACTCATCCTGTGAATGCCGATGCAGTCAAGAAATACTTCTCCTAAAAAGAAAAGAATAGCTCGCTAAGTTGAAAACCTGAAAGGGCGCCTTAGGCAAAAATGAACGTCTCGGTAGATTGAAACCCGAAAGGGCGGTCCAGGCAAAAATTAGAGACATAAAACAGAAAAGATTATCCCGATAAATTGAGTACCCCACCTTGGGGAAATTTATGCAAAAATTAGGGATTATCGCAAGTAACTACATCTTGCTGATCTTCAAATTTGAAGGCATTCTCGAGCACAACGATCGGTTTTGATTTATCGTCCCCAGTAGTGGTCAAGAGCACAGTGGATGTCAGGAGTTGGTAGAAGGATTAGCGATCATCGTATTCAATGTAACCCTTTTCCATGTAAATTACCATTTTCAACTTTGTAAAGATCTATGGAGTCTTGTCATTTACAGACTACCATTCTATTAAATAAAATTGAGCTTTTATCCAATTGTTTCTACTTTTATTTAATTCAGCCAAATAGTTTTAAATTTTATTATGATCATCTTGAAAATTAAAATTTTAATCAAAATCTTATTTTCTTAAAACATATAAAAGCATTAAATTTTAAGCAATCAATTTCAAAAGGGAATATCAACAGTGGTTCGAAAGCAGTAAGCCCTAAGTGTGGAGTACTATTGGTTCTCCCCAAGCAGTAGGCGCAATTTCTCTTTCATCCCCGGAAGCAGTGTTCAGCACCCGGTGTTTGTGGATTTCTCCTGGCGGATAATTCTTCATTGTCCCCAGCTGAGTTGGTGTTTATTCCCCAGCCGAGTTTATATTTGTTCTATAGCAGAATACGGACAATTCCTTACAGCAGTTTGCATGGTTCCTGAAGGACTTTGGTTTCGCCGCTAGTCGTCACCAGATTCGCTCCTAGTCAGAATTTCCTCCTGGTTTCTGAGTGCTATTTACGTTTGTTCCCCTGCAGATTCATCTCCCATTAGATATGGTGTTGACCTAAAATTCCCCGCAGAGTTGGTCGTAGTTCCCTCGGCAGATCTCCTTTTTTCTTCCCCGGCTAGGGTTGAGCCTTTGAGATGTTGATCTCTCTTTTTTCTAACAGGTGTTTCCATCTTTTGTGGATTGGCCGAGAATTGTATCGATGATTCAAATCCGCGACATATTTGTATCCTTTGAGATCGTTTTGTCAGCATAATCACCATATATACATATACATACACATATAACTTCATTTTTGCACTTGTTAATTCATTCTTGAAATACTTATTCTCTATTATGGTGGTACTTTATCCCCGTACAGATTTGATGTGTCTGTCCTCCTTCAATTATAGAGTGTCAGCCCCCTAAGCAGAAAGACTTTAACCTTTCTCCTTTCCCCACTGAGTTATTTCCCCGTGGATGATTATTATTTCAGCTTCCTCCCCAGTTGATTATCTGGATCGAACCACTCCCCTTGAGTTATATCCTCATTGGGTTGAGTCTTGATTGACCGTTTCTTTCTAGATCTCACCTAGATAGATGCTTTTGGTTCCCTG
This sequence comes from Lathyrus oleraceus, assembly GCF_024323335.1. Taxonomy (NCBI): domain Eukaryota; kingdom Viridiplantae; phylum Streptophyta; class Magnoliopsida; order Fabales; family Fabaceae; genus Lathyrus; species Lathyrus oleraceus. Next base: position 122,015,832 of record NC_066584.1, on the reverse strand, counting down.
ATATTTTATTACCCAGTAACTGGTAGTATTCTTCTTACTCTGTAGTTTGTTACTTCTGGCCCAATACCCAGAAAAAGTAACTCCTTTTATCCCTAGCATTTCGTTTTCATGTTTCCCCAAGAAGTATATCCTTGATATGTTCATCCTAACCGATGACGGATATTTTCTTCCCTTGCTTTGAGTCTATCCTTGATATGTTCATCCTAACCGATGACGGATATTCTCATCTTTGGTATTCTACCCAGTAAAAAGGTAGTTGTAATCCCTATTTTGTTTCCCAGAGAGTTAATCCTTGATATGTTCATCCTAACCAATGATGGGTTTTCTCCTCTTTGCGGTCTTTTACCCAGTAACTGGTAGCTGTAAATCTTGCTTTTTCTCCCCCCGGAGTCTATCCTTGATATGTTCATCCTAACCGGTGACAGATATTCTCTTTGATGGTATTCTATTCAACATTCGATGGATGTAATTCCTACTCGTGTTGTTCGGGTGGTTTATCCTTGATATGTTCATCCTAATTGATGACGGGTATCCTCCTTAACATCCCCAGGCAAGTCTATCCTTGATATGTTCATCTTAAACGATGGCAGATTTTCTTTCCTTTGAGTCTATCCTTGATATGTTCACTTTAACCCGGGACGAATATTCTCTCCCTTTGGTCTTTTGCCCAGTAACCGGTAGTTGTGAATCATATTTTCAGCTTTTCCCCAGCAAGGCTATTTTTAACCAGTAACCGGTAATGAATTCACCTCCTAACGACCCTCAATGAGTCATCCTTGATATGTTTACTCTAACCGGTAACGGATATCCTCTCTGACAGATTTTTGCTCCTCCTGTGATGAAGTTTATTCCTTCCCCAATTGAGTTGAGTGCGTATTTCCTTAGTGAAATCATTTTTCCTGCATGGTTCGAGTATTTCAGTTTTATTCTGATCCACATGTTCCCCTGCAGACGTTCCTTTTGTTTCCCGGATGAGCCTTTCCATTTTCATGGAATTCCTCCAGTCCCCCCATCAGTTTTTAAATCGTAGCCTAGCCTACGCACAACCCTTTATCCCCTAGAGTCTTTATCTCCCTAGTGAGTTTTCCTTATGGAATGCATAACACTCCTGCGGACTTTCGGTATCTCTGATTTCTTTTCCTTTGTGGCAATAATTCCCCACAGAGATTTATTTTTACATTCATATCATATGCATCATGAGGTCTCTTAGGGACCAAAATTTGTTTCTATACGTTGTTATTTAAGCCCATTCTACTGAGACAATATGAAGATTTTAACCTTCTCCTCCTCAGTCAGAATGTCCTTAAATAGGGGCAGCCGTAAGACCCCAATTTTGACCCTAAGGTCCCTCATGTTATTCACATAATATGCATTGGCATTGGGATCATACCTTGGCATCCTCCTTACCCCTTACTAATTGATTTTGTTTTAGGAGAGATCACCAAGCACCATGTGATTGTATCATACTTGTTGTTTTATCATTTACTAACCAAAATACCAAAAATATGTCCTTGCACTTATCTATTTCTTTTATAGGTAAGGCACATGATCACCTTTGATCCATCAAGTTAACATCTAGGGTTTAAGACCCTCACTGCTAAGAGCTCAACCAAGGAATGATCCACAATGGCTTTAGACATCATATATAGATCCCGTTGATCTTCACATGTTATTTTTATCATTAAATCATCAAGAGTTTGGAGTTGGTTTGCCTTGGAAACCCTAGTTCATCTAGGTGTCTTGTGTAACTTCTTCAACAAGCTTCTTCACCAATTGATCAAATATATTAAGGGGCATATCAAATTTCATCATCTTATGCATATATTATCTCCCATGAGTTCCAAAAGTCAAGAGAATTGCAAGTTAGCAAGGTGGTTCATGGTGGTTGACCAGAGGATATCAACTGATCAAAATTGGGGTTCCCTATACCCTATCTCCTACAATTTTCATCATATGAAAATTATTCCAAGAGCAAAGTTACTCTAAATGACATTCCAAAAAACTTTCATGTTGAGGTATAGAGCTAGTTTTTCTTGGAAAGTCATTTTTTATGTTGAAAGATTATAGGTCATTTTGTCTAAACCCTAATTTGAAAGTCAACTTCCCAAGGCCATAACTTGCTCAATTTTTATGAGATGAAATATTTACAAGTAGCACAATCAAATTCAAGGTGTATAATTCAACTTTGATGTTTTAAGGAAGAGCTAATTCAACTTTTATGAGCATGTGATATGAGGATACATTATAGGTCATTTTGGGCCAATACCATTGAACAAGTGATTTTCCTGAATTTCAAAAATGCTTAACTCATTCATACCAAATCCAAATAAGGTCAAATTTGTGACCATTTTGAATATTTTTGAAAGATCTAAAACTTTTATGAAGACACTTTTCTCATTTGAAACTCACATAAAAAGTTAGCCAAGGTGGAATAATTGAACATATGGCTTAACACTTAGAAAATATTTTGACATGTTGAAATTTCCAAACTTCCACCTCAAAATTCATCATGATACAAGCTCCAAATGGAAAAGTGTTTAACATGAGAGTTGTTACTCTTGATCTAACCTTTCCAAAGAGTCCACATTTATCCATTTTGGACAAGTTTTGAGGGGCCTGCGCATGGCCTGAACATGGATGTATCAGTTGGCAAGAATCATTCTTCAAACATCAATACACTTTTTCATTGCATCACAATCCACGTTCAGACTCAATATCACTTGCATTTGGACCTAATTGAGTTGCTTCATGGGTCTGAACATGCCCATGCAAGCGTGCACTTCACATTGCCAAATTTGGAAGAATTTTCATAGGTGCAAATATCACTTGCATTTTCTATAAATAGAGGTCCAGCTTCTGGAAGCTTGCTTCAATCCATAGATTGACCTTTGTAACTTACATATCTTTTGGACTTCTTCTGGTACGTCAAATCCTTCAGGTTGTGTCATGTACACATCCTCAAGAAGATTCCCGTTAAGGAAAGCAGTTTTGACATCCATCTGCCATAATTCATAATCATGATATGCAACGATAGCAAGTAAAATCCGAACAGATTTAAGCATTGCAACTGGTGAAAAGGTTCCATCATAGTCAACCCCATGAATTTGTTTATATCCTTTTGCAACCAGTCTTGCCTTATAGGTATGTACCTTACCATCCATGTCAGTCTTCTTTTTGAAGACCCACTTGCATCCTATAGGATTAACTCCTACAGGAGGCTCTACCAAGGTCCAAACTTGGTTTGTGTACATGGAATCCATTTCAGATTTCATGGCTTCTAGCCACTTCTTAGACTCGGGACCAGTTATGGCCTCTTGGTAGGTCACAGGCTCATCTTTATCCATGAGTAATACATCACCTTGATCTGTTATGAGATATCCATATCTCTCAGGTAGGTGACGTATCCTGCTTGATCTATGCTGGTCTTGTTCTACTTGAGCAGGTTGCTCTTCCATAACTACTTGTGTTTCCTGCTCTAATTCCTCCATAGGTGTTTCGATGCTTTGTGATTCTTGAATTTCTTCAAGCTCTACTTTCCTCCCACTGATTACTTTGGAAATAAAATCCTTTTCTAGGAAAACTCCAGTTCGAGCGACAAACACTTTTCCCTCATAAGGATTGTAGAAGTAATACCCTCTTGTTTCTTTAGGATACCCCACAAATAAGCATTTGTCAGATTTGGGCTCAAGCTTAGTTGAAATTTGTCGTTTCACATAAACTTCGCAACCCCAAATATTCATGTAAGACATATGTGGTTTCTTACCACTCCATATCTCATATGGTGTCTTCTCAACCTTTTTGGATGGAACACGGTTAAGTGTGTAAGCTGATGTCAATAGTGCATGTCCCCAAAAGGAGTTTCGAAGATCGGCGTGACTCATCATGGATCGGACCATGTCTAACAGGGTTCGATTTCTTCTCTCAGATACACCATTCCATTAGGGTGTTCCAGGAGGAGTAAGTTGGGATAGGATCCCACACTCTTTCAGATGGTCATCAAACTCTAGGCTTAAATATTCACCACCTCGATCTGATCGAAGAGTTTTAATATTCTTACCTAGTTGGTTTTGTACTTCATTCTTGAATTCCTTGAACTTTTCAAAGGACTCTGATTTGTGTTTCATTAAATACACATAACCATCTCAATTAATCATTTGGCAATCATGTTTGGTGTTCGTCGCTGATACGGAAAGGTGATTTATGCAAGAGACAAACCTCAAATGCTGATGTTGTTCTGGAACATCACTACGTTCGATCAACTGAAGAGGGAGTTGGTTCGTTGGTTAGATGGGAAAATACCAGAAGGGGAAAAATTAGAAGTATTGAGAGACTCGACAGTATCTTTGGTTGAGTGCGAATGAAGACTGATAAGGATGCTAGGGAAATGATGTTCGATCGAGATGACATCAATTTGATTGTTGTAATCAGTTAGAAATATTTCTGTTTTCAGATAGCTTATTTTGTAGTGATGTTAGTTGTGAACCTCGTTATAACAAAAACTTAATGATATATAATGATTGAAGGATACATAAATACAATGTTACAAAAAGCTTAAGACCCAGATGATGCTCCTCGATTGGGACAATTGTTCTTGGTGTGTCCTGATTGACGATAGATACTACATAATCTTATCATTTTATCTGTGGAATCCATCTCTGTCCTGATACGTGTGTTGTTTGGTCTTCCTTTTTTTTCTACGTATCTTGTCGTTGTGCCAAACTATATCACCTTCATATGGAGGCCAGTATTCCTCCATTGGTAGTACCGAGAACCTTTGATTATATACATTCATGACGGTGACGGTCTTGTACACATCAGATAAATAGTTGTAAGCGTCTTGACGAGTATAAGTGCATGCTGCAATGACATGTGAGCAAGGAATGCGGAAGGCCTGAAATTTTCCACAATCGCACCAACTTCTGTTTAGTCTAACAGCATAGGCTAAATTTGGTCTCCCCTCGTTGTAATCCATTGTTTCTTGGACACTGAAATTTTGCCTATGACAGTCAAAGACTGTTACAACGTGTGTGCTAGCTTTGATGCTCTCCTGTTTCATGACCTTCATGCAACACTCACTGAATACTTGCCCGGACATTAACATCGCACTTCATCTTTCACCTCTGGTTGTGAACGTAGAAGCCAACCTATAATAGGTCGATCCTACCAAGGCGGTTATCGGCAAATTTCGAATTCCTTTAAATACCCCATTCATGCATTCCACAAGGTTTGTTGTCATGTGGCCCCATCGAAAACCTTCGTCAAATGCCCTTGTCCACTGCTCTACTGGTATGTTATTTAGCCATCTCTTTGTGTCTTTATTAGACATTCTAATTTCATCATGATAATATTGAAATGACGGCTGAGTTAAAGCATACCCAGCATTCACCACCTTCTTGCGAAGATTCTTATCTTTTAAAGCACGCATGAAGTTTTGTGCAATGTGTCTGATGCAATAGACATGGGTAGAAGTAGGATCATGACATCCGTTGTCATGGTTGTTGTAGGCACTCTCGATGGCAGCATGTTGTAACACCTCAAAATTTGCCCTCTTCTCTTGGGACTAGCATTAACATATTACATATCATTTTAGGTCATTAGGCATTGCATATTGCATATCATGTGGTTACATTGTGCAAGTCATTCTTCCAAGTCTTGATCAGAAGATGGAGAAGTCAAAGTGCAAGCCTAGGGTTTATTGACTGATCATGGGCCATCTGAGGATTGGACTGTGAATTAGGGTTTATGATTCTCAATGGATGTTGGTCTTCATCTTGATTGCAATGATACATCATCATCATCATGGTTGGATGTCATCAGAAGATTGAAGAAGATTCCTTGAGATTAGGGTTTTGACCACTAGTCAACCCTAATCAGTTGCATTGGGCCAATTAGGGTTTGATCAGGAGATGGGGTTTATGATGGTTATGGGGTTCATAATATGATTATTTTGAGCTAATTGAGGCTAGGGTTTCATGCTTGAGCCATTTCAGTTGGAGATTGGAGCTTAATTTGATCTATGCATTGCCTGATTCATCTATCAGTTGAAAAGTCAACTGTGGTCAACTGTACATGATCTGATGGATTTGGAGGTGGAAATGAGTTGGATGCACTTCATTCATGTTGGAACAAGTGTTATTTGACATTGCAAAGCTTAAGAATGAAGAAAATCAAGTCAGGACAAAAACTGCCAAAAATAGAAAGTGACCTGTAATTGAAGTTTCCAAAAATGAAAAGTTTTTGACCTCAAAATAAAATGTCCAAGGAAGCTTCAAATGAAAATTTGTTCAACATGAAAGTTGTATATCTTGTTCTCACCTTTCCAAAAAGTCCAAGAACTTGAAAATCCAATGTGTGGTTGGAAAATTAGGGCTCAGTGAAATTCAAAAATGACCCATAATCAGGAGGCCATAATTTCCACATGGTTTGTCCAAATTGCAAGTTCTTTATATGCACAAACTCCATTTGACATGTACTTTCATGGTGCATAATTGGATTTTTTCAAAAGTGGCCAATGCAAAAAGTCAAATTTCAACTGGACAGTTAAAATGGACCAGGGGCAAAATTGTCCAACTTGTGAAATAATTGGAATTTTTGAGTGGGGATTTTTGCTACACCTCATAATTGGCATTTGAAAGTTGTGGGAATCGTCATAACATGGCAAAGGCTTATGGTTTGAAAATTGGCTTGTAAAATGAAATGGCAAATTTGGATGCATAACCATCACATAGTGAATTTCCAAAATATGCATCCAATGAGAGTGAGACAAGTTGCAACAGCTCACACATGTCATTTAGAGAGTGTGTGAGCTGTCCATGAGGTGGCATTGGCTTATATGTGGAAGTGACCATTTTGCCCTTACTTGAAATTAGCCATTTCACTAATCAATTCAATTTGGCTAATGATTGTAATTAAGCATGGATTAAGCATTCATATATAAACCTAATCATCCAATAATCATAACAGAATATCACACATCCCAAAATCAGATCTGAAATTCATCCAATTCTCTCAAATTCCTCAAGGACACCAAAACCAAAATTCACCAAATCTTCTTCAATTCTTGCTCAATTCTCAAATTTCTTGTTGCATTGATCTTGCATCATCATCTTCTACATCTGTTTTGGCATCTCATCATCCAATTCGCACCAAAGCTCAACTGTCCAAGCAAGCTTCATTCATGGCAAATCGAGTTTTCATGCACTAGAGGTGAAGTCAATGGAACCTAAGCCTTGCATCTAACTTCCACAAGCCTTTACTCCATCTGTTTGAGGTTGAAGCACGCAAAGAACAGCAGGAACAACACTGTAATTTCCAGGTATGCCAAAATTCGAATGTCACGATTTGTTCGATTGTTATGTGCTTTGTGTAGTGCGTTTCATGTAGAGCATCGTGATGCTTTTGGTTTTGCGAATGGATTAGTGTAGAGGAAGAAATCTTGATTTTAAGTTTCAAACCAAAACCCTAGGTTGATCGATTTAGAGAATATAGCAACATTTAGGTTAAATCAAGTTCACATTCGTGTTCTATGTTAGAAGAGGAGTTCAACGGATATTCGTTTGCTCATTTTGGTGATGATTTGATGATTACGTGTTCTTGAGGTGCCTGGGTTGAAGAAGACGAGTTTCTGGAAATTTCATGTGTTAGATCCGCTTTTCCATTTGAAAATTCAAATGAAGTGTTTACCGCCCCCGCCTTTAACTAATTACCATTGTGCCATTGGATATTTTCAATTAATTATAAAAAATTCTAAAAATTGTAAAAAATCATTAACACCTTTAAAAATTCACCAAAAATCATAAAAAAATCAGAAAAATATGAGGATTTTTGTGTTGACTTCCTTGTTGACTGTAGATGTTTTTTGACCTATTGATGGAAGTTGTGCATGGTAATATTTGTGTTTGCCCTAAGGTTCTTTAACATGTGCTACATTTTGATACATTCTACCAAATCCAATGTGAAATTCTCATGCTTATAAATAAAGGTCTGAAAATTTTTGTGGTGATTCTAGACACATCAATGGAGATTTACATGTGCATTTTATGAATTTTGGATTCCTGGCCATTGAGATATGAATTTTTGAACTTAGGTGTGACAATTTGTGTCACACCTCATTACGTGAACTTGCTGGATTTTTTTGAATGACCTATACTTGTTGGATTAATGTGAAATTTTGCATGATGGTTGATTAACATGTTAAGATGCTATGTGAATTTTTGTAGAATTTTATGTGGCATTTTCAAATTGATTGCTATTTTTCATCTCTGGTGGTCAAATTTGCAAGTTCATGTGACATAGGTTGGTAGATTTAATGTGAAATGCTCATATGGTATTGAATGATCATGAAATTTGATATGCTTGTAGTAGACACATGATAGGACATCCCTGTTTTGGTCCCATTCATTTCTTTATTGTTTTCATTAAGTTATGAATTTTTGAAGTGAATGCATGTGTTGATGTTGTGATTTGGCTCATGTAATTGTGTCTGTTTTTGTTGATTTTCATTGACATGGTTCCCTTTGCCCAATTGAGCTAAAATTTGACATGATAGACCTTGAATATGTCCTGTTTAGGTGTAAATTCTTTGAGGATTTTTGGAATTGTTTTGGTATGGAATTGAATGCAATAGTTCTGTTTGCATGTTTGGTGCTTCATTTGACCTAATGTGAATTGTTTTGTGCTTAAATTGAATATGATGAATGATATGAACATGGGACTAATTGTGTTGGCTCTTGTTTGACATTAACTTGAGTTTGGTTAGAGATACCTTGCTGTTTAGGGATTTTTCTTGCCTTTGGACCCTAGGCTTGGCCTAGTGGTCTTGTTGCTAACATTTGCTTGATTTTTCAGGATCAATAGCACAATGCTCATGGGGAATGATCCAAGTTAATTGAAATGATGTTGTTTGATGTTTGTACACTAACATAACTTGGTTTTGTAGGTTGTGAGGTTTGGGCTTGAGCCTTGAGCTTGCTTTGTTGTGCATTGATTTGAATAGTCTGACTGATTAAAACTTGTTGTTTATGTTTGTCTGCTTGAGTACTGATGATACTTGATTGTTTTCAGGTACATTTAGTTGCTCATAGTTCATATTGAACTTGCTTTTGCTGTGGCTTGGTTGTGAAAACCAATTGAGGTAGGTCATCTTGACTTCATGTAGTCTGGGAGACCGGGCCTGTTACCGGGCCGGGCAATTGTCTGAAGTCCTCCTTAAGAGGCAATGATTGTGATTGTTTATGTTTGTGCCTAAGCAGGTGAAGTCCTTGATTAAGGCAATTGGTGGAAGGTAGGGATATGTAGTCTATCCCCCACTATTCAGTTGAGTCGTCCCTTTGCTCACACTGCTGTGTGTTGAGGCATTGGGGCACAAACCCAAGATCTGTTGTGTCAGAGTCTCTGAGTATAGAAGGGTTCCCACATTCTGGACCCATGCTCATTTGTCAGAAGCTCTCCCTGGTCAGGGATAAGAGCTGTGAGGTCTCATCCTCACTTCATCCTTTCATCTGCTTCACCTTAGCCTCGTAATGGCAAGGTTAAGAGCAAACACAGCCTGTACAGATGACTTGCTTAGGCAGTCAAACCCATTGTTTGAGCCCACTTGTTTGGTTATAGTGTGTGCTATGTGGATATCTGTTTAGATGCTTGTGTTGATTGATAACTGGTTGTATGCTTGTATGCTTGCTTCTTTCCTGGTTAGGATTAGCTTGCTTATGCAAGTAGGATAGAAACCTGAACTTAGGGCAATGATGCATGATAACACTAGGCTCGAGTACAGCTCCCTGGTAGTGTGTCTCCCTTTGTTTCTGGTTAGGAGAGTTTCTCCCCTGTTCAGGGGAACTACATCGCCCTGATCCTTGTTCCAGACGAGGTATGTAGGCAGGAGGTCGTGCGAGATCTCTCCGGGCGCCTTTTTCTTTTTTTGTGTGTGTTGTTTGACAATTGCTAGGCTCGAGTCCCCGACTCCTTAGCATGTTGTTGTTTGTTTGTGCTTGTTTGGTTCGGATGCCGACGTAATTCCATCGAGTGGTAGTCGGGCTCCATGTTTGCCATGTTTGCCTGTTTGGTGTGCGTGCGTTGTTTGGCGTGCGTAAGCCGAACTACAGTAGCTCTGATTCTCGTTCCAGACGAGATATGTAGGCATAGGGTGCGATGTCCTATCGAGCTCCCTTCTCTTAACCCCACCTGTGTTCCCTGTGTGTGTGTGATGTTTAGCATCCTATTCTTTATTTTAGAACGTGGATCCCGTCGAGTACGACGGACGTGAGGGGTGCTAATACCTTCCCCTTGCGTAACCGACTCCCTTACCTTTTCTCTTTGGTCGCGAGACCATTTCCTTTCCAGGTTTCTCTGAGCGTTTCCTTTCCCTATTTTGGGATAAATAACGCGCAGTGGCGGCTCTGTGTGTTTTGTTTTTAGCTCGCCGGTTGATTTTTCGCAGGATGCGACAGCTGGCGACTCTGCTGGGGAGTTAGAAATGATGTAGACCTATGCTGGTCCATCGTCCCTAAGCGAGTCTCTCCTAGCGTTCTAGGATTAGTTTAGGTTGCTTGTGTTGTGTTATTTATTGCATTTATTATTCTAACCCATATATATTTGCATTAAATGTTTGCATGCATCATTCTATCATGTTGCCGTCCTCTATGTAGGTGGTTCCTCTGTTTGGGGGTGGGTGTTCTGAGCGGGGCTAAAACCCAGGCCCGAGTATACACCTAGGACTAGTGTGGTCTCATGTTGCCTCTTTCATGTTAGGTTAACATGTGCTTGGCAATGTGATGTACCACAAGCCGGACGAGGTTCTTTTGAGGTAACTCTTCCCCTGTGGAGTATCCACTTTGGTTGAGCGACTTCATCTGAACTATTGACTCTGGTGACCGATCATGTCCCGGATCTTTGGTTTAGACGATCTTAAGGGAGCTACAATGGCACACCCGAAAGGGCAAACCCATTGAGTATCTTTGCCCGATTGTCGAGACTATTATCCGCCTTAGGATAACCTGATTAGAATTTACCTGTGAGGGGAGGGTGTTTCTTTCAGATGCATTGCTCAGATGGTGACTTTTGTTCCGTGGGTTCTATTTATAAGTCGGATTTATGGCCGTTTATTTCAGTGACGCCGGAATGCTGTTCGTAATTTATCAGTGGGGATCCGTTTATTTCAGGATTCCCCGGGCCGAGTTATTTATCAGTGGGGATCCGTTTATTTCGGGATTCCCCGGGCCGATTCAGATGATGGTTGTGAATGTCTGATCAGAGGTTGATGATGATGATGATGTATCTTACTTCCGTTTATTTCGGAACCCGTGGGTCAGATTGGTGGCTATGTATTCCTCAGATGGTTATGATCAGTTCAGAGACCAGATTCAGTGCAGATGATCAGATGTCTTGGAGGATGGCAACGCATTGCATTCATTCATCAGCATCATTACATTTTGCATTAATTGCATCTAACACATGTTTACCCATATGCAGGCACATTTTTGATCGAGATCCTGGTTGAGAGATTTCTTTGCTCAGAGATGAGAACCGGTTTGAAGCCCGATGTTGTTTACAGTTTCTTCGATCCAGAGATTGGTGTGCTGAAGGAGATGATAGCATTGATTACTCCCGACCATGTGGGGATGTTCAGAGAGGCATACGGTAGTATCCTGAAGTTGGTTTTCAAACTCACTGACAGTGACAGAAGCGCCATTCATACTCTTCTCCAGTTCTATGACCCGGGGCTGAGATGCTTTGTATTTCCTGATTATTTGTTGGGACCTCTGATGGAGGATTATGTTAGCATCTTGGGTATGCAGATCCGTGATCAGATTCCTTTCCATGTCACTAGAGCAGAGCCAGATGTCCTTGGGATTTCACGTGCTCTTTATTTGAGCCCGGAAATGGTCAAGGAGGGTTTGAAGGAGAAAGGAAAGTTACCTGGATTTCACTTGAGTTTCTTGGAAGCTAAAGCCAAGGAATATGCTGTTGCGAGTAATTGGAAGACGGTGTGCGCATTGATTGCTGTGGGTATTTATGGGATTGTTCTGTTCCCTAATCAGAAGAATTTTGTAGACCATAATGCTGTCAGATTATTCATGCAGAGAAACCCTATTCCTACTCTGATTGGAGATGTGTACTACTCAGTGCATAACAGGAATGAGAAGAGGCGTGGGGGCTTGATCAGATGCTGTTCTCAGTTGCTCTTCAAATGGTTTATGGGGTATTTGCCTTCCAGAGGTGCTTTTGCTCATCTTGATCCTACGGTCAAGTGGTCCTTCAGGTTAATGGGTTTGCGGGCTGATGATATTGCTTGGACTCATAATGGTTTGGCTGGCCGGGATTTTATATGCAGTTGTGGGAGTCTGCCTAATGTGCCTTTGGTAGGAGTTCAGGGTTGCGTTAATTACAACCCAACGCTTCTCAGGAGACAGATGGGGTTTGATGTAAAGGGTCCTCCTCTTGAGCGAGAGATTCAGGAGTCCTTCTATTTCCCGATTGATGGTAACCAGACCAAGCTGAGGCAGGTGTTGGATGAGTGGAGGAATATCCGGAAGAAGGGTAAGGTTCCGTTTGGCAAAGTCAACAGTCGGTATTTTCCTTTGTTCGAAGATTGGTTGCGGAAGAGAATTGAGGTTACATTTCTACCATTTCCTGGAGATGATTTGGTGCGTCCTATGATTGAGGGTCCAAGTTCTTCTGTCAACATGGAGGAATTCCTTGAGATGAAGAGGGCCAGAGACCAATTACTTGCAGAGAAAGCGGAATTGGAGAGGAGTGTTGCTCGGATTCAGGCGTCCAACCAGGAGCTTAAAGTAAAGATGGAAGATCAAGACAAGCGACATGCCTTGGAAGCCAAACACTTTGAGATGGATACAGCCTATTATGGGAAGATCAGCCAAGCTTTAGCATCATCCAACCGGGAGCACGACATCACCAAGGATAAGTTGTTCAGAGCATCGAAGGTCATTGAAGATGAGAAGAGAAGGCAAATCCTAGTGAGGGATCAGAGAGATGAGAGAGCCAGAGTCCTCGTTGCAGAGTGGGAAGCGGAGAAAGCAAAGATCAGGGCTGAGAGAGATCATTACATGGCAGAAAGAGACCACTACTTCAGGCAGATGAAGATTCATCAGAAGGAAGTGGGGAGACTACAGCAGGAGAACACCGAGCTCAGGTTCGCCGCAGAGTTCGTGAGGATGGAAGATGAGATAGGGCCATCTGTGGGACCCTCATCCAGTTAGATCTTTCATTTGTGTTGGATTACCGTCAGGCTTGTTGACGGAATTCACTTGTCTGTATTTCTTTCTTATTCTGGAGGATTGTATTTGACTTTATCTGGTTGATGTATGACTATGGCACTGTTGGTGCACTCTTTGGCTATGTGATGGTGATTTTTCATCCAGTGATTGATCTTCAAGCTTTATTTTGCTTTATTGTATGCACTCACACAAGCACACCCATGGTTGGGGTATCATGCTAAATCACATATCTCCGATCTGCACGATGAAATCAAATGAATGCTGAATATCAGAATATTGATGACCGGATTATTATTTGTCTCAGTGATGCCAGGATCAAGAGACAAAGTGTCCTTCATATGGATAGACACTGCATTCATGCATTGATCATAATAACTTGTGCTTTATTTTGCAGGTATCTGTTGCTAACGTGCTTGTTTGTGACAGGAATCATTGCTCGTGCTCGCAGAGTTGTACCTTTGCACTCAACACGCCCTCACAGATATTACACCAGAAGAAATACTCCCAGACTAATGGAGTTTCCCAGTGCTGATATTCTTGAGCTGAAGGATAAAATGAATGAGCTGATCAACATCATGCAAGGCTTTGCAGTTGGTCAGAAGGCTCTGGCAGACAAAGTTGAAAAGCTCGAGCGGGCTTCTGCAGCGAATAGTGGGGTTAACCTAGATGGAGTCTCCAACCAGGGTATCGGATGTTCAAGAGAGGGTGGAAAAAGGACGACCGTGGGTCTTGTGAACAATGTTGGTGGTAATGCTGGTGCTGGTGGCCAACCGGGTCAGAATATGAAGGATAGTTTTGTGCCTCCGTTCTATGGGTTTGACGAAGATCAAGAGGAAGACAGAGAAGCTGATCAGTTCTCGATGCAGAACGAACCGTTTGTGCCTTATAATGCTCCACCTCAGAACAAGGAGATTCAGCTGCTGGCTGAGAAGATAAAAGTGCTGGAGAGTTATACCACTCCCGGAGTGGTGAATATGTCAAACATGGGGCTGGTTGATGGGATTGTGATCCCACAGAAGTTCAAGGCGCCCAGTTTTGATAAGTACAATGGGAGTTCTTGCCCTGAAACTCACCTACAAGCATTCGTCCGCAAGATCTCTGCGTACACGGCAGATCAGAAGTTGTGGATGTACTTCTTCCAGGACAGCCTGTCTGGAGGCTCCCTGGAATGGTATACTAAGCTGAAATCTTCTGATATAAAGAGTTGGCAGGATCTTGGGGATGCTTTCTTCAAGCAGTACCAGTTCAATGCTGATATGGCTCCGAGTCGTACCCAGCTGCAGGGTATGTCTCAGAAGCATAATGAGGGCTTTAAGGAGTATGCCCAAAGGTGGAGAGAACTGGCTGCGAGGGTGCAACCTCCTCTGGTGGATAGAGAAATGTCAGATTTGTTTATGGGGACCCTGCAGGGGCCGTTTGCGGAAAGGATGGTGGGTTGTCCTGTCACCAATTTCTCTGACATTGTGGTGGCAGGGGAAAGAATTGAAAGCTGGTTGAAATTAGGCAAGATCCAGGGTAATGCATCTTCTTCTTCTTCGGGATCGAAGAAACCATTTGGCAATGGTGGGCAGAGGAAGAAGGAAGGAGACACCAGCGCTGTCTATACTCAACGTGGACCCAGTAGGGACCGTTACTTCCAGCACACTGCTGCGGTAACAATTCCTGCTGAGCCTCAATCTGCACCGCAATAACAACAGCAACAGCAACAGAGACAACCCTTTCAGCAGAGGCAGCAGAGGGCTGGTTATCAGGTCCGGGGCAGAGCACAGGACAGACAATTTGACAGGCCTCTGGTGACCTATGCTTTCTTGTTCAAGAAATTGACAGATTTGGGGCTTGTGCAGACCAGAACTCTGGCACCTTTGAGACCTGATCAAAGGCCAGCCAGTTATGATGAGAATGCCAAGTGTGAATTTCACTCAGGTGCGCCTGGGCATAATATTGAGAACTGTAAAGCTTTTAAGCACACAGTTCAGGACTTAGTGGATTCCAAGGCTATCAATTTCGCGCCATCTCCCAATGTCAATGCAAATCCCATGCCTGCGCATGGTCAGAGGGGGGTGAATGCAATCTCCGAGGAGAATAGAGTTGGTCTGTCGGATGTTGATCAGTTGAAGACGCCTTTGGCTGAGGTCAAGAGGCAGTTGTGGAAGAATGGGGTTTATCCGGGCTGCGGTCACGTGTGTGCTGAGTGCACTGTTTCTGTGAATGGTTGTGAGCTTCTGAGGAAGTGTGTCCAAGGGCTGATGGATGAGGGGAGCATTGTGATTGAGAGGGCTGATGAAGAGAAGGAGGAGGTCTCCACCATAACAATATTTTATGATCCGGTTGATTTGTCTAACCTTAGTGAGGAGGCTCCAGTTACCATCACGGTACTTGGGCCGATTCCCTATGACAAAGATGATGCCGTGCCATGGCATTATGGTGGGGAAGTATACTGCAATGGGGAGAGGTTGGAAGAGCAGACTGCGGGTGAAACCACCGTGTTAAAGGTGGATAATGCCGGTCCTAGCGGTTTCACTCGCAGCGGTAGGCTATTTGCTCCTGATGCATTAAGGAGAGGGGAGGAAGAAAAAGAGAAAAAAGAAAAGGCCGAGGCTTTAGCCAGGGCAAAGGGAAAAGCTGTGGTGGATAACGGTGGTACTCCTGTGGTGACACCGGCGCCTGCGGGGTCGGAAAATAAAATTGATGATGATGCCGAAGAGTTTTTGAGGATCATTAAGAAGTCGGAGTATAAATTGGTTGATCATTTGCAGCAAACTCCTTCCAAGATCTCAATTCTGTCATTGTTGCTGAGCTCAGAGGGGCATAGGGAGGCCTTATTGAAAATTCTGAAGAAGGCATATGTTCCTCAGGAGATCACCATTAATCAGCTGGAGACGGTCGTATCCAACGTGCATGCTAGCCATGGGCTGGGTTTTACGGATATGGACCTGACAGTGGATGGAAGGAATCACAATAGAGCACTACACATAGCCATGGAATGCAAAGGAGCCGTGCTTTCGCATGTGCTGGTTGATACCGGCTCCTCCTTAAACGTGTTGCCCAAGAAGGCCTTGGCAAAGCTGAACTGTGATGGGCTGATTTTGACCCCGACTGATTTGATTGTGCGGGCATTTGATGGGTCAAAAAGGGCCGTATTCGGAGAAGTGGAATTGCCAGTGAAGATTGGACCCGAGGTGTTTAAGTCAACATTCTACGTCATGGATATTCAGCCGGCATACAGTTGCCTGTTGGGTAGACCATGGATTCATGCTGCTGGGGCAGTTACTTCGACTTTGCACCAGAAACTGAAGTTTATCTGGGAGGGTCAAGTCGTCACCGTGTGCGGAGAGGAGGACATCTTCGTCAGCCACCTGTCTTCGTTCAAATATGTGGAGATGGATGGAGAGATATGGGAGACGCCTAGCCAGGCATTCGAAACCGTTAAGGTAGAGAATGCTCTGTTTGCTAAGCAAGAAGAAGAGAAACCATCCATCGCTTCCTACAAACAGGCTGCTGAGGTGGTCAAGAGCGGAGAAGCTCCCGGTTGGGGCAGAGTGATGGAAGTCCCCGAGAAGAAGGACAAATTTGGGGTTGGATATCAGCCGGGCCGAGGCTCTGGGCAAGGAAGAGGACGTCGTACGTCAGTAACTTTCACAAGCGCTGGAATGCTGGATCCAGATCACGTTTGTATGCTGAGTGAAGACGCTGATAGTGACTGCGATGTCGACCAATGGATAAAGCCGTGCACACCAGGGATGGAAATCCAGAACTGGAAGGCCGAAGAGATCATCCGGGTCACTCTCCTTGAAGAGTAATATTTTTCTTGTTTTCATTCTTATATGCATGCAAACCATACGTGTTGCCCGACACGTAATGGTTCATTGTAAGGGCCTCCTCATGTCATAAAATTGCAAATTTTGCATCATTAATAAAAGGATGTTTTTCAATCAAAAAAGCGGTGTTCCCTGTTTTTCATTTATTTTTGCAGTTTAAAAAAATAAAAGCAAATAAAAATGGCAATGTTTTTCATTTTTCTTTTTCAATTTTTCTCACACCGGTTCTAAAGCAATGCATGAATCAACATTCATGCAGATGCGATTCCTCTCCGGATCTCATTGGTAACAATCCTGTTATACCCTTGTATGACTTCGACAATCCGATCTATCTTGCTGAGGAAGAAGACGAAGAAGATTGTGAACTGCCAGGGGAGTTAGCCAGGTTGTTAAAACAAGAGGAGAAGGTGATTCAGCCGCATGAGGAACAGATTGAGGTCGTGAATCTGGGTACCGACGAGGCTAAGAAAGAGGTGAAAATCGGGGCTGCTTTGGAGGCAAGTGTAAAGAGCAGAATGGTAGCATTGTTGAAAGAGTATGTCGACATCTTTGCCTGGTCTTATCAAGATATGCCAGGGTTGGATACCGATATTGTTGTGCACAAGCTACCATTGAGAGCAGATTGTCCTCCAGTGAAGCAGAAGTTGCGCAGAACTCGACCTGACATGGCAATGAAGATTAAAGCAGAAGTGCAGAAGCAGTGGGATGCTGGTTTCCTTGCTGTCACTAATTATCCGCCATGGGTCGCGAACATTGTGCCAGTCCCGAAGAAGGATGGTAAAGTGAGGATGTGTGTGGACTACCGGGATCTGAATAGAGCTAGTCCGAAGGATGATTTTCCACTGCCTCACATTGACGTGTTGGTAGATAATACAGCTCAATTCTCGGTGTTTTCCTTCATGGATGGCTTTTCTGGCTATAATCAAATCAAAATGTCGCCAGATGATATGGAGAAAACAACGTTCATTACACCGTGGGGCACCTTTTGTTATAAGGTGATGCCATTTGGTCTCAAGAACGCCGGTGCTACTTATCAGAGAGCCATGGTGACTTTGTTTCATGATATGATTCATCATGAAATTGAATGCTATGTTGATGACATGATAGCAAAGTCCCAAACAGAAGAGGGGCATTTGGTAGATCTGGCTAAGTTGTTCGACCGGCTAAGACAGTTCAGACTGAGGTTGAATCCGAACAAGTGCACGTTCGGAGTGCGGTCCGGTAAATTGCTGGGGTTCATTGTGAGTGAGAAAGGAATCGAGGTTGATCCTGCAAAGGTAAAAGCGATAAGGGAAATGCCTGAACCGAGAACAGAGAAGGAGGTTCGTGGTTTCTTAGGTAGATTGAACTACATTTCACGGTTCATATCTCATCTAACAGCCACGTGCGAACCAATCTTTAAGTTGTTAAGAAAGGATCAGACGGTCAGGTGGAATGATGATTGCCAAGCGGCATTTGAAAAGATAAAAGAATATTTGCAGGAGCCTCCGATTCTGATGCCTCCTGTGGAGGGAAGACCGTTAATACTGTACCTGACAGTCCTCGAGGGGTCTATGGGGTGTGTATTGGGGCAGCATGACGAGTCTGGTCGAAAAGAGCATGCCATATACTACTTAAGCAAAAAGTTTACCGACTGTGAAACAAGATATTCACTGCTCGAGAAAACTTGTTGTGCTTTGGTCTGGGCTGCTCGCCGACTAAGGCAGTACATGCTGGTTCATACCACTTTATTGATTTCCAAGATGGATCCAATCAAGTACATTTTTGAGAAGCCAGCATTAACCGGAAGGGTTGCGAGGTGGCAAATGATTTTGACTGAATATGATATACAGTACACCTCTCAGAAAGCGATCAAGGGGAGTGTATTGTCTGATTACCTCGCCCAGCAACCTATTGATGATTATCAACCGATGAAGTTTGAATTCCTTGATGAGGATATCATGTTTCTCAAATCGAAAGATTGTGAGGAACCAATCCCGGAGGAGGGGCCTGACCCTGAATCCGCATGGATTCTGATGTTTGATGGGGCCGTTAACGTGAATGGAAGCGGTGTTGGTGCTGTTTTGGTTACGCCGAAAGGATCCCACATTCCTTTTGCTGCCCGGCTAACATTTGAGTGCACCAACAACGTAGCTGAATACGAAGCGTGCATATTGGGAATTGAAGAGGCGATTGATTTGAGAATCAAGAACCTTGTCATATATGGAGATTCAGCTCTGGTGATAAATCAGGTTAACGGAAAATGGTATACGCATCAATCGCATTTGGTTCCGTATCGAGATTATACGAGGAGATTGTTGACGTTTTTCACCAAGGTGAAGATGCATCATGTGCCCAGAGAGGAGAATCCTCTAGCAGATGCTTTGGCTACACTGGCTGCCTTGATTAAGGTGCAGTGGTGGAATCAGTTCCCCAGTGTGGAGATTGGTCGTCTGGATAGACCGGCTTATGTGTTTGCTGTTGATACAGCGCTTGATGATGAGAAGCCGTGGTATTATGATATCAAACGCTATCTTGAGACGCAAGAATATCCTGAGGGAGCATCCAAGAAAGATAAAAAGACTCTGCGGAGGTTAGCCATGGTGTTTTACCTGAATAAGGATGGGGTTCTGTACAAGAGGAATTTTGATTGGGTCTTGCTCAGATGTGTTGATGATGCAGAAGCAAGCCGATTGATGAAAGAGGTTCACGAAGGTTCGTTCGGTACCCATGCCGGTGGGAATGCAATGGTAAAGAAGCTGCTGAGAGCAGGTTATTATTGGATGACAATGGAAGCCCAATGTTTCAACTTCGTGCGGAAGTGTCATAAATGCCAGATTTATGCTGATAAGGTGCACGTGCCTCCAAATCCGTTGAGCTTAATGTCGTCTCCGTGGCCGTTTGCTATGTGGGGCATTGATATGATTGGAAAGATTGAGCCTACAGCTTCGAATGGGCACAGATTCATATTAGTGGCTATTGATTACTTCACCAAGTGGGTTGAAGCAGCCTCTTATACGAATGTGACAAAGCAGGTCGTGGCCAGATTTCTCAAGAGAGACATCATTTGCCGATATGGGGTTCCCGAGAGAATCATTACTGATAATGGTTCTAATTTGAACAATAAGATGATGGCAGAACTGTGCCGGGAATTCAAGATCGAGCATCACAATTCTTCTCCCTATCGTCCGAAGATGAATGGGGCGGTTGAGGCAGCCAACAAAAATATTAAGAAGATTGTGCAGAAAATGGTGGTAACCTATAAAGACTGGCATGAAATGTTGCCGTTTGCGTTGCATGGGTATCGAACGTCGGTACGCACCTCTACTGGGGCAACTCCTTTCTCATTGGTGTATGGAATGGAGGCTGTATTACCCGTTGAGGTTCAGATTCCCTCTTTGAGAGTCTTAATGGACGTAAACTTGCAAGAGGCTGAATGGGTAAGGACCCGGTATGAAGAGTTGAGCCTGATTGAAGAAAAGAGGCTAGCAGCCATCTGTCATGGGCAGTTGTATCAGCAACGGATGAAGCGCGCTTTTGACAAGAAGGTGCGACCTCGGGTGTATCACGTAGGTGATATGGTGCTGAAAAGGATCCTTCCTTCTCAGAACGATCGAAGGGGCAAATGGACGCCGAATTATGAAGGTCCATTCGTGGTTAAGAAGGTTTTCTCTGGTGGAGCCTTGTTGCTAACGACCATGGATGGCGAGGATTTTCCATCCCCTGTGAATGCGGACGCAGTTAAAAAATACTTCGTGTAATTGACCCGCTGGACGAAAAGAATAAAGATAGTCCAGGCAAAAATGGGCATCCCGGCGAACCAAAAAACAGAAGGAAATGGTTCGGGCAAAAATTAGGGATATGAATGAAAAATGTACACCCGGCAAGTCGAAAACCTGGAAAGGCGACTTGGGCAAAAAAGGGTATCCCGGTGGACTGAAAACCCGAAAGGGCGGTCCAGGCAAAAGAGGGATTGAAACGAACAACTGCGTCTAGCATGATCGTTTGCGCTTTGGTTAAAGCATCATGGATAATACCCGGTAGGGATCAGTTGGAAACGTCTTGTTCAGAAGGCAGAAAGCATGGAGAGTCTGAGGACATATGGGGTGTAACCGAGTTGGAACTCGATGAGATCACGGGTTTCACATTGCCATTAGGATAGATTTTTCCTTTTGTGCGCAATTACCTCTTTTTATGAATTGCTTCCTTTTGTACTGCTCATTTGAGCCACACTTTTCCAATTAATAAAATGCACATTCAGTCAAATAATTTTGTTTTTGTTTTTCATTACCGCTTTGATGGCAAAAACATCTGATTATTTTGATAAAGAATTTTGCATTTTAATACATACAGGTTCCTTCCAATGCATGTTTATAAGATTGAAAAATTGAAATCTTATTTGGAAGGATGAGTGACCCAAGTGTTGAAATCTCGACACGCCTGGGGCATGGTTTTATCTGACGGTTTGTTTTGCAGGAACTGTTAGATCTTTTCACTCACTTGCAGGTTGTGATGTGGAAGCTTTGAAAACAAATCCCCAGAGAGTTCGTTCAGGAACGAATGAATGACAGGATGACGAAGACGTTGCGACGTACGATGATCCTTGATGGTAATCAAGAAGACTCTTCAAAGTCGGAAGACTTGAAAGTATGTAATTCCCCGCAGAGTCCGATCAGGGACAAGCAAGTTGGGAAGGACGGACGACGTCGAGACGTCTGACGACCTTTGGGGTTAATCAAGAAGACTCTTCAAAGTCGGAAGATTGAAATTTCTGTATAAATCCAGGAGTACGTTTTCCGTCGAGCGCGGGGCGATTTGGAATACAAGATGATGGAGCAGAAAAGGTCCAGACGAGTCTGGAAATTCTCAAAAGTGGAAAGCTGATACGAGTATTGGAGGTGGATACCATGGTTCGACGAGTCGATGGGTGTTGTGCCAATTTTTCTCGTTTCCCAGCTAGGTCCCCAAGCAGTTTAAGGAGCCAACTCCTCAGCAGATTCCAGATCTGTGACTTCCCCAGCCGAGTCAGGATGGTTATCCCCGGCAGATCAGCAGCTAGGCCAGAAGGTTGTTACTCCCCGAGTGGAGCGGGTCTTTTTCAAAGAAATATATCTCCAACAGTGTTCATCCTACCTGTGGATTGAACAAGTTCCCGTAGCGGACAGATTTTGCATCCCCAGCTGAGCTGATTCTACCTATGGATTGCATGGGTTGTTCCCAGCGGAGTAGTATGCGGTTCCCTAGCAGGGTCAGGATGGTTATCCTCAGCAGGTGATTTATTGATGTTTCCCCAGTTGAGTCTGGAGATTGCTATTCCTCTAGCAGAGTCTCTGTGGGTATTTCCCCAGTGAAGTCAACAGGTATCTGTGAGGGTTTTCCCGAAGCGGAGTCAGGATTGATATCCTCAGCAAGTCAAAGACTGTTGTATCCCCACAGAGTGTTGGTGGTGCTTATCCCCAGCAGTTTCTCGAGCGGATTGGATGCAAAGGAGGTTCTTCCCCAGCAGGGTGGAATCAGAGCAGTGACGAGTTCCTCAGCAGAGTGTCTCGCATTCCCCAGAAGAGTCCCTTGAGGGGGATGTTTTTTATTTTTGTGCATTCATCATGAAAAAATAGCATGGCATATAGCATAGAAAAATAAATAATAGCGTAGTATTCCCATAATTATGGAGCATTACGCAGAAAAATCAATCATGCATCATATTGCAAGCATAAGCTAGTCTCAAGCCGTGGTTACCGTTTGAGAAGTGGTTTTTGCCGGACAGTGAAGGTGTTACTCCGAGGAGTTTAGCCTCATGATTTGATCAAAGGTATTTCCCCAGTAGTGCGATACTGGAGGAGTTTGTTTTTCCGTCATACAGAGATGGAAATATGACCCGATCAGCGCGACTCAAGCCGGGGTTACCGCTTGAAGGTTTGGTTTCATCGGATGGTGAAGATGTTACTCTGAGGAGTCTAGCATCTTGACGTCAGATCAGCAGTGTTCCCCAGTAGTGCGATACTGGAGGAGTTTGTTTTTCCGTCGTACAGAGATGGAAATATTACGCGATCAGCGCGATTTCGGGGTTCAAATGGAGAAAAGGAAATGTTGAGGCATTTTCTGGGGTTCAAATGGAGATGGAGTTGAAGATTATATCCGGGATGAGGTCCTTAGGATTATCTTCTGTTCATGTGTCACCTTAGACTCAGGCTGAGGCCAATGGAGGTCGTTATAGGTGTCTTCTGAGGAAGAGATACACATGCTACCTTCTTTATGAAGGTATACCCTCTGACATGTCGCCCTCAGAGTGGTTTGGTGTTATTTCCGACGTTGCCAGCGGAATTATCACGAGAGATTGGAGAAAAGGATATGCTGAGGCATTTTCTGGGGTTCAAATGGAGAAAAGGATATGCTGAGGCATTTTCTGGGGTTCAAATGGAGAAAAGAAGATGTTGAGGCATTTTCTGGGGTTCAAATGGAGAAAAGGAGATGTTGCGGCATTTTCTGGAGAACGGGGTTCATATTGGCGATCGCGAGTTATCGTCAGGCGACTGGGGTTCAAACTGGAGATTGGGGTTCATTATTTTGGCAAAAAGGAGTGCTGAGGCATTTTCTGGGGTTCAAATGCAGAGATCCGAGGATTGTTTGCGCAGAGAAAATTTCGGGGTTCAAGAAAATGAAAAAAGCAGAGAAAATTTCGGGGTTCAAGAAAATGAAAAAGCAGAGAAAATTTTGGGGTTCAAGAAAAGCTTAAAAAAGAAAAGAATAATAATCCTGCGTGGATGTGTGGTTCAGGCTATGGTTATCCCTGTGTTACCATTTATTTTGGTATCCAGGTCGACGTTTTTCAAGTTTGTTTCTTCGCCGATGCTGACAGGCGTTGTTAATTATTATCCCAATCAGAGTGCAAATTGTTCGTCTGTTCTTGGTATTCATTCACTCTTCATCCTGATCATCCGAACGCCGAGGCTATTTCGTATTGACAGGTTCACAGTGGATTGAATAGGGGCAGCTGTAACACCTCAAAATTTGCCCTCTTCTCTTGGGACTAGCATTAACATATTACATATCATTTTAGGTCATTAGGCATTGCATATTGCATATCATGTGGTTACATTGTGCAAGTCATTCTTCCAAGTCTTGATCAGAAGATGGAGAAGTCAAAGTGCAAGCCTAGGGTTTATTGACTGATCATGGGCCATCTGAGGATTGGACTGTGAATTAGGGTTTATGATTCTCAATGGATGTTGGTCTTCATCTTGATTGCAATGATACATCATCATCATCATGGTTGGATGTCATCAGAAGATTGAAGAAGATTCCTTGAGATTAGGGTTTTGACCACTGGTCAACCCTAATCAGTTGCATTGGGCCAATTAGGGTTTGATCAGGAGATGGGGTTTATGATGGTTATTGGGTTCATAATATGATTATTTTGAGCTAATTGAGGCTAGGGTTTCATGCTTGAGCCATTTCAGTTGGAGATTGGAGCTTAATTTGATCTATGCATTGCCTGATTCATCTGTCAGTTGAAAAGTCAATTGTGGTCAACTGTACATGATCTGATGGATTTGGAGGTGGAAATGAGTTGGATGCACTTCATTCATGTTGGAACAAGTGTTATTTGACATTGCAAAGCTTAAGAATGAAGAAAATCAAGTCAGGACAAAAACTGCCAAAAATAGAAAGTGACCTGTAATTGAAGTTTCCAAAAATGAAAAGTTTTTGACCTCAAAATAAAATGTCCAAGGAAGCTTCAAACTAAAATTTGTTCAACATGAAAGTTGTAGATCTTGTTCTCACCTTTCCAAAAAGTCCAAGAACTTGAAAATCCAATGTGTGGTTGGAAAATTAGGGCTCAGTGAAATTCAAAAATGACCCATAATCAGGAGGCCATAATTTCCACATGGTTTGTCCAAATTGCAAGTTCTTTATATGCACAAACTCCATTTGACATGTACTTTCATGGTGCATAATTGGATTTTTTCAAAAGTGGCCAATGCAAAAAGTCAAATTTCAACTGGACAGTTAAAATGGACCAGGGGCAAAATTGTCCAACTTGTGAAATAATTGGAATTTTTGAGTGGGGATTTTTGCTACACCTCATAATTGGCATTTGAAAGTTGTGGGAATCGTCATAACATGGCAAAGGCTTATGGTTTGAAAATTGGCTTGTAAAATGAAATGGCAAAATTGGATGCATAACCATCACATAATGAATTTCCAAAATATGCATCCAATGAGAGTGAGACAAGTTGCAACAGCTCACACATGTCATTTAGAGAGTGTGTGAGTTGTCCATGAGGTGGCATTGGCTTATATGTGGAAGTGACCATTTTGCCCTTACTTGAAATTAGCCATTTCACTAATCAATTCAATTTGGCTAATGATTGTAATTAAGCATGGATTAAGCATTCATATATAAACCTAATCATCCAATAATCATAACAGAATATCACACATCCCAAAATCAGATCTGAAATTCATCCAATTCTCTCAAATTCCTCAAGGACACCAAAACCAAAATTCACCAAATCTTCTTCAATTCTTGCTCAATTCTCAAATTTCTTGTTGCATTGATCTTGCATCATCATCTTCTACATCTGTTTTGGCATCTCATCATCCAATTCGCACCAAAGCTCAACTGTCCAAGCAAGCTTCATTCATGGCAAATCGAGTTTTCATGCACTAGAGGTGAAGTCAATGGAACCTAAGCCTTGCATCTAACTTCCACAAGCCTTTACTCCATCTGTTTGAGGTTGAAGCACGCAAAGAACAGCAGGAACAACACTGTAATTTCCAGGTATGCCAAAATTCGAATGTCACGATTTGTTCGATTGTTATGTGCTTTGTGTAGTGCATTTCATGTAGAGCATCGTGATGCTTTTGGTTTTGCGAATGGATTAGTGTAGAGGAAGAAATCTTGATTTTAAGTTTCAAACCAAAACCCTAGGTTGATCGATTTAGAGAATATAGCAACATTTAGGTTAAATCAAGTTCACATTCGTGTTCTATGTTAGAAGACGAGTTCAACGGATATTCGTTTGCTCATTTTGGTGATGATTTGATGATTACGTGTTCTTGAGGTGCCTGGGTTGAAGAAGACGAGTTTCTGGAAATTTCATGTGTTAGATCCGCTTTTCCATTTGAAAATTCAAATGAAGTGTTTACCGCCCCCGCCTTTAACTAATTACCATTGTGCCATTGGATATTTTCAATTAATTATAAAAAATTCTAAAAATTGTAAAAAATCATTAACACCTTTAAAAATTCACCAAAAATCATAAAAAAATCAGAAAAATATGAGGATTTTTGTGTTGACTTCCTTGTTGACTGTAGATGTGTTTTGACCTATTGATGGAAGTTGTGCATGGTAATATTTGTGTTTGCCCTAAGGTTCTTTAACATGTGCTACATTTTGATACATTCTACCAAATCCAATGTGAAATTCTCATGCTTATAAATAAATGTCTGAAAATTTTTGTGGTGATTCTAGACACATCAATGGAGATTTACATGTGCATTTTATGAATTTTGGATTCCTGGCCATTGAGATATGAATTTTTGAACTTAGGTGTGACAATTTGTGTCACACCTCATTACGTCAACTTGCTGGATTTTTTTGAGTGACCTATACTTGTTGGATTAATGTGAAGTTTTGCATGATGGTTGATTAACATGTTAAGATGCTATGTGAATTTTTGTAGAATTTTATGTGGCATTTTCAAATTGATTGCTATTTTTCATCTCTGGTGGTCAAATTTGCAAGTTCATGTGACATAGGTTGGTAGATTTAATGTGAAATGCTCATATGGTATTGAATGATCATGAAATTTGATATGCTTGTAGTAGACACATGATAGGACATCCCTGTTTTGGTCCCATTCATTTCTTTATTGTTTTCATTAAGTTATGAATTTTTGAAGTGAATGCATGTGTTGATGTTGTGATTTGGCTCATGTAATTGTGTCTGTTTTTGTTGATTTTCATTGACATGGTTCCCTTTGCCCAATTGAGCTAAAATTTGACATGATAGACCTTGAATATGTCCTGTTTAGGTGTAAATTCTTTGAGGATTTTTGGAATTGTTTTGGTATGGAATTGAATGCAATAGTTCTGTTTGCATGTTTGGTGCTTCATTTGACCTAATGTGAATTGTTTTGTGCTTAAATTGAATATGATGAATGATATGAACATGGGACTAATTGTGTTGGCTCTTGTTTGACATTAACTTGAGTTTGGTTAGAGATACCTTGCTGTTTAGGGATTTTTCTTGCCTTTGGACCCTAGGCTTGGCCTAGTGGTCTTGTTGCTAACATTTGCTTGATTTTTCAGGATCAATAGCACAATGCTCATGGGGAATGATCCAAGTTAATTGAAATGATGTTGTTTGATGTTTGTACACTAACATAACTTGGTTTTGTAGGTTGTGAGGTTTGGGCTTGAGCCTTGAGCTTGCTTTGTTGTGCATTGATTTGAATAGTCTGACTGATTAAAACTTGCTGTTTATGTTTGTCTGCTTGAGTACTGATGATACTTGATTGTTTTCAGGTACATTTAGTTGCTCATAGTTCATATTGAACTGCTTTTGCTGTGGCTTGGTTGTGAAAACCAATTGAGGTAGGTCATCTTGACTTCATGTAGTCTGGGAGACCGGGCCTGTTACCGGGCCGGGCAATTGTCTGAAGTCCTCCTTAAGAGGCAATGATTGTGATTGTTTATGTTTGTGCCCAAGCAGGTGAAGTCCTTGATTAAGGCAATTGGTGGAAGGTAGGGATATGTAGTCTATCCCCCACTATTCAGTTGAGTCGTCCCTTTGCTCACACTGCTGTGTGTTGAGGCATTGGGGCACAAACCCAAGATCTGTTGTGTCAGAGTCTCTGAGTATAGAAGGGTTCCCACATTCTGGACCCATGCTCATTTGTCAGAAGCTCTCCCTGGTCAGGGATAAGAGCTGTGAGGTCTCATCCTCACTTCATCCTTTCATCTGCTTCACCTTAGCCTCGTAATGGCAAGGTTAAGAGCAAACACAGCCTGTACATATGACTTGCTTAGGCAGTCAAACCCATTGTTTGAGCCCACTTGTTTGGTTATAGTGTGTGCTATGTGGATATCTGTTTAGATGCTTGTGTTGATTGATAACTGGTTGTATGCTTGTATGCTTGCTTCTTTCCTGGTTAGGATTAGCTTGCTTATGCAAGTAGGATAGAAACCTGAACTTAGGGCAATGATGCATGATAACACTAGGCTCGAGTACAGCTCCCTGGTAGTGTGTCTCCCTTTGTTTCTGGTTAGGAGAGTTTCTCCCCTGTTCAGGGGAACTACATCGCCCTGATCCTTGTTCCAGACGAGGTATGTAGGCAGGAGGTCGTGCAAGATCTCTCCGGGCGCCTTTTTCTTTTTTTGTGTGTGTTGTTTGACAATTGCTAGGCTCGAGTCCCCGACTCCTTAGCTTGTTGTTGTTTGTTTGTGCTTGTTTGGTTCGGATGCCGACGTAATTCCATCGAGTGGTAGTCGGGCTCCATGTTTGCCATGTTTGCCTGTTTGGTGTGCGTGCGTTGTTTGGCGTGCGTAAGCCGAACTACAGTAGCTCTGATTCTCGTTCCAGACGAGATATGTAGGCATAGGGTGCGATGTCCTATCGAGCTCCCTTCTCTTAACCCCACCTGCGTTCCCTGTGTGTGTGTGATGTTTAGCAACCTATTCTTTATTTTAGAACGTGGATCCCGTCGAGTACGACGGACGTGAGGGGTGCTAATACCTTCCCCTTGCGTAACCGACTCCCTTACCCTTTCTCTTTGGTCGCGAGACCATTTCCTTTCCAGGTTTCTCTGAGCGTTTCCTTTCCCTATTTTGGGATAAATAACGCGCAGTGGCGGCTCTGTGTGTTTTGTTTTTAGCTCGCCGGTTGATTTTTCGCAGGATGCGACACATGTCTATCAGAAATCAAACAGACATTGGCTTGTGGAGCCACATGCGTTCTGAGATGTCGAAGAAATAAACCCCATCCACCAGCCGTTTCACCTTCAACAAGAACAAAGGCAATGGGAAAGACATTGTTGTTTCCATCTTGTGCAATCGCCATGAGCAAAGTACCCTTGTATTTGCCGTACAACCAAGTGCCATCAATTTGAATAATAGATTTGTAGAATGTGAAACCTTTGATGCATGGGTCAAATGCCCAAAAGAGACGGTGAAAGATTCTATTACCTGTAACACAGGTTCCATCTGGCATCATCGCTGGCAATGTCTCCATAATTTCCACAGTTCCTGGGACATATGTTTTTAGTGCCCCTAAAAACCATGGCAATTCCTTGTATGAATCGTCCCAGTTGCCGAAAACTTGTTCAGCAACCTTTATCCTCGCAATCCAGGCTTTCTTGTAAGATGGAGTATAATTATATGTTATTCTGATATGGGATATAATTATACTCACCTTCACTGACGGGTCTTTATTAACCAATGGCAGAACGTCTTGACATATCAATGTTGCGCTTAGTTTACGGTGATCTTGTTCAACGTTAGTTGCAATGCAACTGTGAGGTGGGTCTATCGAAGCGATCTCCCAAGAGTCGTTTTTCTTCTTGTAAGACGCAGCCAAACAAAACTTACAAAGCATGTTACGACATTCGATAACATACCTTCTAGAACCAGTGCGTTTCACTATAAAATCAGCAGAGTTGTTCATGTGAAATTTTTTTGATAGCCAGAACACATTCTTATTTGGTACGAAACATGTCTCCCACCTTTAATTCTCCTTCTGATCTCGGATACGGATTATAGAAAACACTGTTGGATGTTTCATCGTCGTGCAGATCCATATTTGTCATATGTTGAGGCAGAATGTAGACATGACTAAGAGGTATTGGTGGTGGTTGATCATCATCTTCAATGTCGTTGTTCTGCATGTGATCAACCTGTATCTCAGTCTCATCTTCTTCTTCATCAACGACATCCACTTCTGCTTCTGCTTCTGGGTTGATGTCATCTGACCATTGTGGATCAAATTCACCAGATTCATCCTGATTGATTATTTGTGACTGCTGAGATGGTATACATGGTTGAAAAGTAATGTACAACTCAATACAGTTGCAACCTGAATGTTCATGACTAACAAACATGTATTCAACATCTTCATCGTCTCGTACCTTTAGGGGAAAAAACTTGCATTGACTATTCTAAAAAAATATTGGATTTTGATATGTGATCTTTGACACAATACCCGATCCTATACAGGATTGTATTCTTTTTTTCAAATGCAAGAAGGTTGCATTTCTCTTGATCGTGAGTCTAATGGTATCGGTGTTTCGAAAACAAAAACCATATAGCTCAAACTCGTATGTTTCATCGTTGTAGTGAACGTTAACATTGTATAATGATGAAGATGACATTCTGCAGATGAAAACTATTTTCTTACTGCAGATGAATGTGAGTGAAGTGTCTTGGATGTTGATAGTAAGACACTTAAATAGAGGAGTGAAGTGTCTCACATGCTAGCTAGTTCGAAGTGACGTGTCACACATGCAATCTACTCCAAAGTGACATGTCGCACATGCAAGCTACTCCGAAATGATGTGTTAACCATGAAAGCTACTAAGAAGTGACATGTTCAGCATGCAAGAGAGAGGACAGCCACGTGTCAGACATTTAGACACACACTCCAAATGAATTGGCTCCCCCAGTCATTCCTTGCACATGGGTGTCATTTCAAGTGGAGACACCTTGTCAAAGCATGCATTCAGACCTTGAAACCAAGCAATCAGATCTAGGTCTTACATGCATGTCCCTATGGAGGCGCCAATTTGAATGGTGACCCCTCTTAAAGGTTGTACATGTTCACCAATTCAAGTGGAGACACCATGCAAGCACAACTTTTCATGCTCCCATCCATTTTCCTATAAATACATCCACTCCATCAACACTTCTTCCACACCATCACTCTCACTACTTCTTCTATAATACTTCTTCTACAATTTCATCTGTAAAAATTTCTTGTAGTTTCATCTACACCAACCCCCCCGACAAAATGTCTATCCTCACAATGGGCAAATCACATAGAGGAACGGTTGCAAACATCGCAACATATGTAAGTTTTTTCTTTTGTTAACTTTTTATCTTTCATCTTCACCAACCCCCTTTTATTTTAACATACCAACTTAGTCAAGTTTTTTGTTCTTTATTTTATAGGATGTATCAAGGTTCCGAACTCGGGTCCACGAATATGTCCATATGGACCCGATGATTCAACCTTATGTTGAACTCGCCAGTTTTGGTCATATAAGCAAGATTTTGTCTTGGTCCATAGACAACAAATTCATTCTAGCTTTATGCGAAAGATGGAGACCAGAGACACATACATTTTGGTTCCCAACCGGTGAGTGTACTGTGACGTTAGAAGACGTCTACATGCTTTGGGGACTACCCATTGAAGGAAAGGCTGTTAATGGTAAAACCAACTATGCGAATTCAATTTGCATGGATCTCTTGGAGACTGATTTGTTAGATGATAACGCAAGAGGTCAAGGTATACTACTTTCACGCCTTAAGTCGTACTATAATAGTTTATACTTAGATGAGCATTCTATCAAAGATGCTCGAATAATAAAAACCAGGTGTTACATTATGTTGTTAATTGGCTCGTTTTTATTTCCCGAAGGTAGTGGTTCTAGCATGCATATTATGTATTTACCTTTACTTAGACATGTAGATAGAATAGGAAGTTACAGTTGGGGATCTGCTTGTCTAGCCTATCTCTATAGCTCCTTGTGCAAAAACTCACACAAAGACACATCTACATTTTCTGAATGTGTTGTTTTGCTACAAGCATGGGGTTGGTCAAGACTACCGTCCCTAGCACCAGTCAACAACAACCCTTTAACATTTCCGTATGCACAATAGTAAGTTGTTTAAATTGATATATCTTTAGTTATTTCCGTAAAGATTATTATCTCTAACTAATATTTTTTTACTTTTTCGTGTAGATGGTCTGCACATGGTATGAGTTATAATAGATGTCCAAGACACTGTATTACTCAGTATCACAACCTGTTGGATCACCTTCGATCGACAGACGTAAGGAAAATAACTTAATAATTTCATTATATTTTGTTAATGTCTTCTACATAGATTATAATCCTATCTTCTTTCACATTTCAGTTCATTTGGCGTCCATACCTTAATTTGGATCATGACCATCAGGTCAACGCTGAAGAATCGGCCGTATGGACTGCATGCACACCGATAATACAGTTCACAACTATGGAGATGCACAACAGTGATCGTGTGAAGCTGCAGTTCGGTATGCCCCAAAATATCCCATATCCCCCAGATAGCCTAGGAGAATGGCATCTGTGCAAAGTTAATGACCAATGGAACTTCAATCCATGGCAAAGCTTCGCAAGATCGGAGTGTCGCAAATGGAAGCACCGTCATGACCATGTGTTAACTGACGCAGTCATGCCAACTAAAGAAAAACCAAGTCGTACTTATATGGCTTGGTATATATCTGTTGGTTTTCAGTTCATCGCCGAGGATATGTACTTGTACGACCCACGCTAGATGACTTACACACCTGACACCTCAACATCAAACCCCCAACAACATTGTCAGACCGAATACACACAACCCCCTGTTTGTCAAACGTTCCGTTCAACCAACACACAAACATATAACAAAAACATACCATAAACCCAACCCCAATACCAAGAGCATACCCCATACCGCCACCAACAAATTGACCATCAACCTGAGACTCAGCATTGCTTCGCACCCACCCCATCACCCTATCAAAGTCGCCTAAGCCAGAACACCCAACAATCATTCAACACCAACCGCCCCTCCTCCTACCATAGCCAAGAAGCCCAAACCTCACAAAACCAAAACATCCAGAAACCCTATCTCTACCAAACACCCCAACAACCTTTCCAACCTTTCCTCGACGCATCGTTCACACCCATGTCTCCCTTCAACCGTCTCGGTCGCCCATCAATGAGTCATCCAAAACCCAACTTCTCTGGCATGGGTCATGAGCTCAGCTACGGCGGTACACCATCGATGCATACTGAAGACTATGACGACTTGTCTGACTACCTCAACAGGCCTTCTCCTGTAGTTGGAAGTGATGCTCCTGGCCCCTCAGATGCTCAAACATCGGTACTGAATCATCAACGTGGGTTAGGCCCACGGGTTAGGGTAGCTAGAGGATGTGGGACCAGAGGTCAGTTAGGTGATCCCGGTCATCACCATTAGGTTTCTTTGTATAAACGACAATTTTTATTAATATCAATTGGTCTTATATCAAATTTATCTATCACGTATACCATTTACCAAAAAAATTGCATTTTACACTGAGGCTCCAATTCAATTGGCGCCTCCTCTTAAGTCCTACACAGGGGCGCCAATCCAATTGGCTAGGGCATCTGTCCTAGCCAATCCAATTGGCGCCTCCATTCAATTTTTAAGAGGAGTCTCCAATTCAATTGGCGACTCCTCCTAAAAGTGGGGTAGTTTGAGAATTTTTTTGAAACCAGGGGTATTTTGGGAATTTCCTTGAAAAAGTGGATTATTTTCGTAAAAAATTCCCCAAACATAACTATATTTATGGATCTAAAGGCCAGTCTATAAAAGTTGAAGTTGATGCTTCTTGTCTTGATTCTCTCAAATATCGAAGGAGTATCTTAGCCTGAGAACAAAATAGAGGATTTAGTGAACTAATGGGAAATAAAAATAAAGATACATGTATGTTGTTCTACAAAATGGTCAAATGCAATAATAGAATCAAGGTTTAATGACTTTAACTTCTCATTCAACAATGTCAATCAGAATACTTTATTCATTGACTCAATTATTTTAGAGATTACTCTTTATAATAACATGATCCCAAATATTGCTACTTAGAAGAACTGAACAAACTAACTAACACTACAATAAATAAGATATTTTATAATAAAAGTTTCACCTCAAACATTTAAAAACCACAAAGATATATCCTGGAATATATATATATATATATATATATATATATATATATATATATATATATATATATATATATATATATATATATATATATATATATATATATATAACATATTCTCTCGATTTTTTTAAAATCAAGAGAAAATAGTTATAAAGGAGCTCGATTTGAATCTCAGTTACTATATTTTATGTTATTTTATATTTAATTTTTTTTTTCAGTTGACACCTTTTAAGATTCTCTTTTTTTCTTCCTTTTTTATTAGTATTAATCTCTGTTACATAATCCAACAGAGAGGTAATATATTTTGCATTAATATTTTCAAATCAATTTTTTCAAAAGTCTTTTTTAATTTTTAATTTTATATAATCAAATCCCTTAATTTTTCAAAAAAATCGACGTGATAGATATTTTAAATGTATATTCCCATAATATGGCGATATGGTGCTTTTTTATAATTTTTATTTTAAATTAAAACACACATGTCGGTTTGTTATGGAAAATCGACGTGATTTCTCATTTGCATGAAATACTTCAAAGAACTAAACTCTAATTTTTCATTACCTATCAATGCTCTAACTTCATATATTCATTCTCTTTGCAAAAACCCCAGACAATTTTCATCATAACTCTCGTCAAAACTCTTCGAATAATTAACATTCATCAATACTCGAACATCAGAAATCATCACGTTTGAGGTACGTTTATTCTTCTTTTTCACGTTTGTTCTTCTTCCAACAGTAGGTTTATATCACTAAATGGCTTCCATGTTCTATGTTTTGTTTATCACTGAAATGATGTTAGCTAGTATGTTTCTTTATTTAGATAGTCATGGTCGATTCAACAAGCACCTCCCATACAACATCTGTTGCAACCAAAATCTTTACATATTGGTGTTCTGTAAGTTATACCAATATTTTGTATATGATTCAACATCGTTTTTCAAGTGGCTATCACTACTATAATTAATATATTTCATGAAAAAACTTTCACCTCATCCAACTAAAAGCCGAGCTAAAATGCCAAGGCGCACCATGTTTTATTTTTTTAATAAATATTGCATATTCCACCGGTTTCTAAATATAACCGAGAGGAAAAATAATTCATAACATATTTCAAATCTCAGCAACAACAGTTTATATTTTTATTTCTTTAAAAGCGGTGTCCTTCTTTTTATTTTATTTTTAATTTTTAAATTAATGATCTATACATTCGGTTATATTTAATAACTAAGGGATTAAATTATCATATTTTATTGTAAAATCACTTGTTAATCAGATTTTACCATAAACCTAACTTATATGTAGTCGCTCCAAAGTCGTATGCGTCATTCTTTGGGATGGGTTACAAGGCTGAAAAAATCTTCAATGTTCTTCAATCTTGAACAAAATATTTTTTCTGACTTTGTAATCTTTCCCACATAATGATGTTGATGTTGTTGTTGTATTTTTGTAATAACATTTTTGTGTTGTCAATAAAAAAATATTAAGAAATCTATTGATTTCCTCGGTTGACAACATTAAGAAATATACTCCTAAACATAATCATCTATTTCTCATTCATGTTCTCTTTCATGTGAAAGCATTTGCCATAAAAATATTTGCTCAAGATAATGAATTCTCTCTAGGATGGATTAAAACTTCAGAAAAAAA
The DNA here is from genome assembly GCF_024323335.1 of Lathyrus oleraceus. Classification (NCBI taxonomy): domain Eukaryota; kingdom Viridiplantae; phylum Streptophyta; class Magnoliopsida; order Fabales; family Fabaceae; genus Lathyrus; species Lathyrus oleraceus. The sequence continues at coordinate 121,980,197 of NC_066584.1, read as the reverse complement.
TTATCTTATTTGGAACAGAGAACTTATGAGAAATTTGAAAATATATGTTGTTCTCCAATAATCCATTGTCAAAATTTTAATTTATTTAAACAAATTATTTTAATATTCTGTATAAACAATGTAAATATATAAAAAAAAATCCCTTGATTTTTAACAAAAAACGAGGTATATGGCGCTTGGGGTGGAACATATTTTATTGTATTTTTTTGTCTAAAAAGAAACACATTTTACCTCGGTTTTGAGGAGTTAAAATATAAGCATGTTTATTCAGTTTCTTCACCGTACTTAAACAAATATTTACCGTCTATTTAATGAGTATCAACGCTCAAGACACTGTCATTAGTGATCCTCGTGAAACCTAAAATCCACATTATAAAAGCATTCTGAATCTTAAAAATTGATAATGAAACATTTGATATGAAAACTTTGAAACTTAAAAAGGTGTTCATTTTGTTTGGCAAAATTTATCAAGGATAGATTGCAAGAGCAAAAAATTATTTGGGTTCAAGGTTTGTGTTCTTAAATAATCATAAAACAAAATATTTATTTTATTTATCTAATTTTTTTAAAAGTTAAACATTTTATTTTCCTCAAGATAAATGAAACGAGGATCCCCAACATTTGCTCTTCTCTAAGATATTCAACATTTATTCTTCATCGACAACGATGACGATGAATTAGATTCAACATTTTTACTTTAATGTTTTATGTAAACAATGTAGTTTGTAAACAAATTAATTCATTAATATCATGTGTAAGCAATGTAATGAGTATTTTAAAAAAAGAATATATATTTCCCCTCGATTTTGTTATTAAATTAAGAGGTATATGGTGCTAGTTTGGAAAATATAAAAAACTATTGTTAGGGATTGAACCCCTGACAATTTCAACTAATCGCTCAGCTATTCTTAAATTGAGGGATAAAGTGACATCTTTTCATGACGCCCTTCGTTACCTCGTCTCTTTAACTGAGATTAAATCAAATTCACACACATGGTTACATGTGTGTTTTTGTAGTAGCGTATGATTGTTTTATCATTTTATCATGAATATTTTACCAAATTTAGGTTTAGCATTAGTAAGAACATGTTGAAAACTCTAACAGATAGAATTGCTACTTATATTATCTAAAATAAACATTTGTACATAATCTAATTGAAAGAAACTTAATGAAAATTTTCATTCATTTTAGTAATATTACATAATAAAGGAAACATAAACATTAACATCAAATTAAAATAAAAAAGTCACTGACACAATCATGGAACAAATTTTTCTTAAACTAACATTGAAACATCAAAAACACATAAACAAACAGACCCTAAACTCTCATTTATTCCTTCCAACTGTAAGACCCTAATTTTGACCCTAAGATCCCTCATGGCATCATGTTCTTGCACAAGTGCATTGCCTCAAGAATCACAACATGTTTGGCTCCTTAACCCTAGGGTTGGGACTTGTGTGAGTGGTTTAAGACCACCAAGCATGTTTGTATTGTATATTATTGGTTTTATTATTTTATTACCAGTACAAAAATATGTCACTAACTCTTTTTGTTTTGAAGCTCAAAGTGATCATGTGCTCCAATGCTTCTAGGAGGCTCCTAAGCCCAATACAATGGCTAGATGAAGATGAGAAAAAGCATGAAAATGGTTCATAAAGGTCCTAATAATCATATATGTCTCCCAAGTATCTCAATTTGTCAATTTGATCAAGATAACCCAAAGGGCTTGAGGATTGTTTCCCAAGGAAACCCTAATTCAACTGTGCTTTGACTGTGCCTTGCCCATGAAGCAATCTCAACCTCTGATCAAATTTAATCAAGGTAAATTCTTTCATTCATCATTTTATGCACATATGAGCCTATTTTATGATCCTCAATCATTTATTCATCAAGATTGGAAGTTTGGCCTTGAAAAGTTGACCAGTCAAAGTCATATGACTAAACTGAGGTCCATTGAGATATAACTTTTGATGTGTTTGTCAAATGAATATGACCCCAAGATAAAACATGTTCTTAAGAACCATATAAACAACTTTAATGTTCATCAAAAATACATTTGAAACTTGGAAGGTCATCATTCATTTCAAAACATTATAGGTCATTTTGACTGAAACCCTAATTTTGGGTCAACTTACCAAGGGCATAACTTTCTTAATTTCTATGATTTTGAGGTGATAACAAATGAATTGGAAATATTGAGATGTATAATTAAAATGTTATGTTTGATAAAATTTCATAATCCTAAAATAAATACATGTGATAATACAAAACACTATAGGTCATATTGGGCCTAATTCATTGAATTTGAAAAAAATACCCAACTTCAAATGACCATAACTTTGTCATAGAAAATCCAAATGATTCAATCTTTGAGTATAAATTGATCATCTTGGAAATATCTACAACTTTGATGTTGGAGGTTTTTTCATTTGAAAATTGCATCATAAAAAGATAGGGGTTTGATTAAGCTTGCTTTTGGTGAAATTTTTCAAAGTACTTTGAACATGTTTTGTACTTGGATCTTCCAGGCCAGTTTTCATTAATTTTCACATGCCAAATGAATTTTTGCCCAACATGACTTTTGTTCCTTATTTCAAGGGATTTCCAACCATTACTCACATTACTTTTTTGGACTTACCATTGGTGAGTTTCGAATACCTTTCCATTTATGTGTATTTTGGTATTTCATGATGAATTTGAGTATGCAAGCCAGTTCCCTCCAAAATGCACATCCAATTACTCTTCATGTGAGCTCAGCAAACTTTTGCAGCCATCATTGGGCCTTCTACACGACTGAACAGGCCCATGCATCCAATTTTCACATTGCCATGCACATGAAAAAATTTGTGATGCACAGCCAATTTCAGCTATAAATAGAGGTTCCCTCTCATTCATTCATCAACCTTCTGGAGATCTGAATTGCTGCAGCATTGAAACCATAGCCATACCAAAGGAATTTTTGAAATTTTGTTCTCACTTTCGTACTTGAAATTCAGCATCATTAGCTGATCTTCAAAGCTTAATTCCTTAGCCTTTCATTTCCACTGCATCCCTAGAGCAAAGAGGAGCCAAGCTCTTGAAGAAATCATGTCCTGAAGTGCTCCAATTCATAGGTATACCTTCAAACTTTTTGGATCTAGAACTCTCAATTCAATGTAGTATCCTTGTGTTTGTGTGGTTTTCTGAAGTCCTCACACTTGAGGCAAGCCATTGGTGCTTTCAATTCACCATTTCATGAGCTTACAGTTTGAACACCATGATCTTCTTCCTCATGTTTCTCTCAATATAGGAAGAGTGAGGAAGATCCAATGGTACAATGATGATCTCCATCACACGAACTTCAATTTCAGTCCTTATTTTCCATTCTTGTTAAACTTTTTTTTCTCTACAACTGGTGGCCGGAAGTGGTTGTCTCGCCAGAGAAGATGGTGGTTTCCACCACCATCACCACGTGTGCACCTTCACAACCCTTGAATTTGGTTTTCACGTTTTAATCGTGTGCATCCATTGTGTTTACTTCATTTAATACACGTTGCTACGCGTTTGACTTGGTTGCACCGTGTTCTCCATGATCTGAGCCATTCAGCCTTGCCACGTCAATTAATGAGCTCCATCATGTGGCGCAGGTTTTTTCCATTATTTCTATTTTCTTTTATTTTCAGTTAATTCATTTGATTTTCAAAAATTCATAAAAAATTCATTTGAAGTCATAAAATATATGAGACCAATTCCAAAAAAATTCTTGAAAAATCTAGTTTGATATTTTGATTTTTAATTATTTTTGTGACTTCATTTGATATTTTTCATGGATTATTTGATTTTTAATAGTTTTAATTCATTTTAAAATACTTTCTGACTTTTGAAAAATCCAAAAATATATTCCCAGCATCTATGGATCATGATAAATCAATGAAAAATAGTCTCATCAATTTCTTATTTTATTTGAGATTATTTGAGATTTTAATTCATATTGTGCTATTTTGAATTGTTTTTAAATACTTTCTGATTTCAAAAATTTGTGTGAAAATTAGTCAAAGCTTGTTTGACCATGTGGACCTATGAGAATTTAATTGGACTTGTTGAAGTTGATTTGAATTGAATTTGAGGTTTGACCTTATTTGTTTATTTTTTATTTGCATTTTATTTTAATTCAAAAAAATACCAAAAAAATAACATTGACTTGTTGACTTGTTATCTTCATTTCTCTTCTGTTTGGTGTGGATTGATATTGATTTGATTCATATTTGATCAATTGGATTTGGTTGTGGTCTTCTTTTCCCCTCCCTTTCATCTTCATCCCTTTCTTTCCATCAATGGCCAATGAGTTAAAGTCTTATGGTTGGTCTTGACAAATGAGAGGTTTAACCTTCTTTGATCCAAATCAAACTCAACTTGATCCATGATCAAGTGAGTTGTTTTGTGTCCAAGATAGGTTGCTTCTTGGTAAAGCAAATAACCTAAAGTCAATACAAGGCCCTTCCCCTTTTATTTTGGCATGGCAAGTTTATGGAGCTTGGCTTACTAGTCATGATCTCTAACTTGTGTTCTTTGCCTATATTTTTATTTACCGGTCTCAGATAGGTGTGACTACTACATTAGTCCACTTACGATTGCTTAACATATCGTTACATTGTCTTATGACAAGCTAACATAACTTTACTAACTACTAACTTTAATTTGAGCATTTAATTTCTTGTCATTTACTTTTAATGCCATTTTATCTTGCTCATTATTCATATTGATTTTCCCTTTGCTCACTTGAGTACATATTTTATGTTTATATCATTTTCCTTTTGCTCATTTGAGTTCATTATTGTATATAAATATATATTGTTATCTTGTGTTTGTTTTGTGTTTGTTTTGTGTGAACCAAATGCAAAAAGGAGAAAGGGCTTAGAATTAGGACTTACCTATGCTTAAAGGAGTTCAAGAGAAACTAAGTCTCATGCCTTTAGAATGCTAAATTTGTTGAAGAGCAACTAGGCCTCATGCCTTTAGAATGCTAAATTTCAAAGTTGACTTAAAAGGACTTCTCTTCCAAACTTATTCTTTGTCCATTCCCCTTATTGTGTTGTGAACTTTTTGATGTTTTCTCTTGTGTGATAAGGATCCCACTTTGAGATTGTGAAAAGAGGATCATTGTCATGAGTAGCCAAGTTAAGAGACAAGCCAAATGGAGATCCTAGGAGCTTGAATTCAAATTGTGTGATTGCTTATTTGTGTGCTAAGTCTAAAGGAAAAATGCATCTTGAGTCATCTCTATGACTTCAAGAAAAGGAACTCCAAGGGTTTATCTTTCCCCTCTTATCTTTGTATGCTTTAGGACTAGCCATTCTCTTCTTCTCTCCACTCTAACCAAGCCAAAAATCTTTTTCTAACTTTGACTTTGTTTCAAATTAGAAACCTAGGCCTTAAGCATTTGACTTTTCAAAACCATTTTTATCAATACTCATTGTGAATAAATCTTAATCCAACTTTGACTTCATTTTTGTAAATAAATATAAATTGTAAATATAACTCACTTCAAGTTGTTTTGTGGTTCCAATGGCCACCTTATTAAAAACTTTTCAAAAACATTAGTATAGGTTTGAGTTATCATAGTGGTTGATGTAAATCTCACCTCATCCTTACTGATTGGATTATAAGTCTTCCATGCTTATTATAGGGTTAACCCCTCACTAGTATCTTGAAGCCTTCCTCACATGGTGGATTGTTGGTTTAGGTTGAGTTTTCCCCCTTTGATAACAAAAGACCTTAAGGCTTTTGGTCAAATCAATTCACCAATCTTTGAGATTTTTACCCCGAACTACAAGGTTTTGATCCGCCTTTGTGATGGTACGTAAGCAATGGGTTCATCCATTCAAACAACAAATTTGTAAATATAATATATTCTCTTCTCATCCCTCCAATCTTTTGTATAAATCTTTTCACAAATACCAACCTACAACACATATTTGCAAAAAGGGTTCCCTTAGAGTACTAAGGATGTTTTGGGTGTGTAAAACCTTCCCATTTCATAACCAACCCCCTTACCCAGATCTCTGACATTTTTATTAGTTTTTGATTTGAAAAACTTCTTACCTTGGTTTTTGTTCGCTTTTTAGCCTTTCCTTTGGACAAATAAAAGTGCGGAGGCGACTCGAATTGTATGCTTACTTTTGGTTTAATAAATAAACCTAAAGGTAACGAAAACCCCGCTACACCAACATTCTTCTTTTTTTGTTGTCTCAGCATCCTAACGTACAACATTTGTTGAATAATGTGAACAAACCCAGATGTCATAGATAATCAATTCATCAAAATAATATCACATGTTATTGCTGCATGTTCTAGGATGTGTCGCGACACCTACGCTCTTGTGTCCAATGTTTACAAGGTTGCAAACCTATTTGGTGTTTACAACACAAGTTTTCCAGTGCTATAATGAATATTGGCCCATTTATGAAGGATATCAAATTTGTCATAATCCAAGAATGTGGAGGAACAAGAAAGATCGTCTAATTAGCACACATAATAGAGCGGAAATGGACACAACTGATAAGTTTGAGAGAAAATGTTCCATATGTCATCTTCCTGGTCACAACCGAACTTGGTGTCCCAATGTTCGAACTAGTAATAATTAATTTTTTATTTTGTTATCAAGTATCATTTCAGATTTCCATCAAGCTTCTCAATTATTTGAACTATTACTCATTAAGTACCAAATATAAATAACAAGAAACTAGATATCACAAAACGAACAACAACAAGTCTAAATAAACGACACATATAACAAATATCAATAGAAATAAAAATACTTAACAACAACATTTGAACATAATATTTCTAACTGATTACAACAATTAAACTAATATCATTTGGTCCACACATCATTTCCATCACATTCTTATCATTTTTAATTCGCACTCATCCACACAAGGCATCACGTCTCTTAGTATTTCTAACTTTTTCGCCTTCAGGTATGTCCCAGTCTAACCAATGGATCAACTCCCTCTGTAGTTGCTCAAACCTTAGATGTTCCAAAAGAGCATCTCCGTCGAAGACTTGTCTCTCGAAAAAAAACACTTTCTCTTTGTGGCGATGATACATGTTAGAACTATTACAAGAAAATGAGAATAGATGTGAAAAAATAGATCACATCACACCTCTATTTATATCAAATCTGCCACGTAGAGTTGTACTTATATAATAAAATAATCAAAGTATATGTCCATTGCAGTGACGGAGCAGTACTTAAATAATAAAATAATCAAAGCATTCGTCCATTGGAGTGACGTAGCTGTACTTAAATGATAAAATAATCAAAACATCCGTCCATTGCAGTGACAGAGCTATACTTTTTAAATAAAATAATTATATACATATAAATCAATTTAAATTATTTAAAATTTATTTATAATAATTAAAATTTAATTATCATATTTCATTACAAATTAAAATCTAAAAAATAGTTAGTTAAATTAATTTCGTACATAAAAATAAATTTAAATTATTTTATTATATGTACAAAAATAATTAATATGTATGAATTTTTATATATATTTTAAATATATTAAATAATATATATTTATTATTATTAATTATATTTATTATTAATATTAATTATATTTATTATTAATATTATTTTTTAACATTATTAATTTTTATATTTATTTTAAATATATTAAATAATATATAATTATTATTTATATTAATTATATTTCCTATTAATATTAATTATATTTATTATTAACATTCTTTATTAATATTAAATTAAATTAAATTAAAAAAGTCACGCTACATGTTTTTTTTTAAAATAACCATATATTTCAATTTAAATTCTAAAATAACATATTTTTCAAAATAATTACGAAAATAACCACCTTTCATAACTTATGCGTCAGTTGAACTAGCGCATATATTATCCAATCAACAGGAGGCGCCCAAGCCATTGGCGCATGCATTGGGCCATGCATGTGAAGGCGACATATACAATGGCGCATAAATGTGAAGGTTGGCGCATGCATGTAGTCATGTGAGTGTGCGCCAAAACAATTTGTGCATGCATGTAGGCATGTGTGTGTGCGTCCAAAGCAATGACACATGCATATGTGCACTCATCTATAAATACACAACATTTCTCCCATAAATTTTCACACAAGTTCTTACCCTCCTTCCATTTTCCATCAATCTCCTTCAACTTTCTTTTCTTTAAAATGTTTGTATATTCATATATTCACAAGATAAATATCGATTTAATCTTTTCAGCAGTGCAATCTCCAATAAATATCCGACTTTGGAATGTAGATACGTTTGAACGTCTTAACAGAAACTTGAACCGTTGGTTAGATGGAGACATTGCAGATGGTGAAAGGATCAGAAGAATTCAATGGCTTGATATCACGTTCAACCAAAATGGAGAAGTTCGTTTCTGGGTGGATATTAAGACTGACAGAGACGTTCATAGGATGATGTATATTCCTTACAAAATTGTTTTGATGGTTGTAGTCGCATAGTTATGTTGTTATAATCACATAGTTATGTTGTTTATGTGTTGTATTTGTTAGTGATGGTATTTTATTTGTTGTAGTTTGTTGTGTTGTTGTTTATGTGTTGCTTATGTGTTATATGTGTTGTATTTGTTTGTGATGGTATTTCCTCACAAAGTGATCATATGAAATGAATGTTGTTTTTAATATAAAGCAAAAGAGTTACAATTAAAATTATCTTGTTGTGCTTGTTCCAACACTGGGACAATTAGTACGATTATGACTGGGCTGGCGACATGAACTACATAATCTAACCATTTTGTTCGTCGTATCCATTTCGTTTCGAATACGAGTGTTGTTTGGGCGACCCTTTTTCTTTCTTCGTATTATTTCATTGTACCAGAGAATGTACCCTTGATATGCATGCCAGTAATCCTCTTTTTCTACCACTGAAATACTAATTTTATAAACATTACAAAGGCTTATGACTTTGTAAACGTTGAATAGTAAGTTGGATGAATCTCGTCGAACCTTTGAACAAGTCTCTATAACATGGGAGCAAGGCATACGAAAGGCTTGGAACTTTCCGCAGTCGCACCAACCTTTATCTAGTTCCACTCGATAGTGTCCCCTCGACATGCCTTCATTATGATCCATGGACTCACAAACATTGTACCAACCTTTAGTACGGTCAAACACCGTGATCATGTGTGTGTTAGCTTTAGCAACTTCCTCTTTAATGAATTTCATTGAAGCATCACTGAACAACTGTCCAGATTGTAACATTGAACTCCATTTGAAACGTCTGGTCTCAAACAGCGGCCCTAGCCTGAAATAGGTTGCTTGCACTAAAGCGGTTATAGGTAGGTTTAGATGTCTTTGAAGACAGAGTTCATTGATTCCACAAGATTTGTTGTCATGTGGCCCTATCATTGACCGTTGTTTGAGACCATACGCAGCTACAACAGTCTATAGCCCAGATGATTCATACGATTTAACATTATGCCATCGTGGTCCTCCACCAAGGAACATTCAAACATCTCATCGCCACAACACCCAACCATTGTTTGATTTTAGTACACCATAAGAATCATTATTTCGTGATGTGGAATATGGGAGCGTTTCAATGGGGCGGGTCATTGATTTTCTTGTCAATTGTTATGTATTTTAACTATATTATAATATTATTTTCATTTAAGTCTTTAATTTAATTATTTATAAATATAAAATATAAAATTAATATATATATATATATATATATATATATATATATATATATATATATATATATATATATATATATATATATATATATATATATATATATATATATATTGCATGCGCCACATGTAATGACACATATACTAATGTAGTGTATGCATGTGCCAATGCATATGGCTTCAAGACATGCATGCGCCCAATCAAATGACGCATATGCTCGTTTGGAAATTTGCAAGGCATGCATGCGTCCTACCAAGTGGCGCATGTGTTCATTGAAAATTAGATACGTCAATTCAACTGATGCATATGTAATGAAAAATGATTATTTCGATAATTATTATAAAAAATAGGTTATTTTAGAATTTAAATTAAAAAATATGATTATTTTAAATAAAAAAAATTCCACATTATAGTACCGCTCATTCAATAGGTGATTGCTTTATTATTAAGAGAGAGAGACTGTCCATTGGGCGGAAACTCTATATTAAGATTTTTTATTTATTTGAAATGATGATATATTGGTATATATGGTTGAAAAGTATGCCATCAGTGATATTTTGTTTCTAATAGTATGGCAAAGCTGTAAAATAATCCTTTCTCGAAGCTCCAGCCAACCATTACTTTTATTTCTGTCAAGGTACGACCAAACCACAGTCTAAACTGTCCTATCCTACTACAACAGACACAATCAATTGCAATTGCTAGGTGTTGCAAATTGCATCATTTCAACAATTATAAGAAACAAAAACAAAAACCAACCCAGATCCCAATTTCATGCATAAAACAGATAGGTTTATAGAGACAGACAAGAGAAGTGAAAGTAAGATTGTATCAGCTTTCTTCCCTGTAACACTGGCACGTTATAATTAAGTTGAAAGGGAGAGGAGAGGTTAAAAAAATAACAGAGAGATAATCCCTAAGTTATTTACCTTCCTTTATTTGTCTCATGTGAACACACCAGTAATAGCAGGTTTCTCTGTACGGGTCTTTATAGCTAGTTACACACTGCACTCTCTTTTGAAGCCAAATCAGTTTTTACTGGTTTTTGAATTCATGTTTTGGAGCTCATTTTAATTATTTTTCAACTAACAGTCTTGAATATTTATTCTTAGTTTTACCCTTTTTGTAAATGTGCTCACATGTTTAAATTTTATGAATAACTTCATATATTTATTTTATCCGCACTTTTTTCTTCGTTCTTATTTTAGCGGATTTTTATAGGCGCTGACATCAATATAAATCTTTGTAGTTTTTAAGTTTTAAAAAGTGTCGTGTCTGTAGGCCTGTCTCGCTCACAATTTTTGTAGGGCGGGACAAAATTTTAGGCATGCATTATCAATAATGATCGTCCCATTTTTTTTGGATTTTAGCGAAGCGGATCTAAATAAGATGGACATGTCCACAGAACTCAAAATTTATTATGATTAAACGACGATTAAATAAAATTTCATAAAATATTATTTTATTGTTAAATTATAATTAAATAAAATCTCTATTGATTTTATCATTATTAAACTGCGTCTAATCTATATAGAACCTCCAGAAACTTGAGACGGAGTCTCTCTAACTCCCAAACATTTAAATTTTAAGTGAATTAAGGGGAAAGATGAGTTTAAATTTGAGAGTTTTAAGAAAATTAAGGTGAAATATGAGGGTTTTTTTTGGAGTGGTTGAATTGAATGTTGGTGAATAAAAAAGGAAAACAAAAACAGTGGTATTCATAAGTGTATGATCAAATAGGTCCCCTTTGAAGGTTGTTTGGGGGGCCAAACTGACATATGCCTTCCCCTTTTTCACGCTTTGTCCTTTCTCTTCCTTACTATCCTTCCTCATCCCTAGCTACTACCATACGGTCTCACCATTAATACAAATTTGTAGCTCCCCAAAAGTGAAGTGTAGGAAAGAGAATTCTCTCACTCTCACTATCACTATCACTCTTCACAGTTCACAACTCTAACCCACGCCTCGTTACCATTTTTTTTTCTCTCTTATAGGGTACAGTGTACCTCACTTTGTAATCAAATTCCCTTAAACCTAGCTCTACTTAAACATGCTACGTGAGCCTCTGACCTCTCACTATCTTCTTAGTGGTCCACTCCATTACCAAAAACACAGACAAGCTTTACTTATAGGCCAGACTTGCTGAAGTTAAACGGGGTGTCAAAGAAACAGATACATCAATATTATGGATTGGAATGGAAACACAGCAAGCTTTCTTCCTCAACATGCAGATTCTTCCTTGAACTTTCTCTCCAACTACAACCAAACCTCATATCAAGGTAACCCTAGCTACCTACTCTTTTAAACCATATTACATAAGCATCTAATAAATTCTAGCATGTAATTTAGTAACCCTGGATTTTCATCTTTGTTGACTAAATATATATACACATTCATGGTCCAAAGCTTAAGTCATTTTCATGCAGCACCGAAACTTCAGATTGAAGCGTGTTTGACTTGTGTCAATGTATGACACTTACATGTGTGGCTACATGCAATGCAACAACTTGTTTTTCTTCAAAAAATTTACAAGTATCTACGTGTTATATCAATATTGCATAAGATAACGGTGATTCATATTTCATATTTCATATATATTATATATATAGGTTTATAACAAGAGTCTTGACATGCTAAACAAAACAATATTGATGTGTTTGTTAAGGAATGGAAGTGAAACAGCGAGAGTGGACAGAAACATTTCCGGAAATGGACAGAATGACGATGAACCAGGAAAAGAAAAAGAGATTAACTAGTGAACAGATGGAATCGCTTGAGAGTAGTTTTCAGATGGAGATAAAACTAGACCCTCACAGGAAGATGAAGCTTTCGAAAGAATTAGGGCTTCAGCCTCGCCAAATTGCTATTTGGTTCCAAAATAGGCGCGCGAGGTGGAAGACAAAGCAACTTGAACATTTGTATGATTCACTTAAACACCAGTTTGAGGTTGTTTCCAAGGAAAAACAGCAGCTTCAGGATGAGGTAGGTTTACCTACACCAGGGTCTCCAAAAACTTAAGACGACTCTGGTCACTGGTGTAAGTTCAAGACGTTAACAATATTCATGCATATTCTTATATGTAAAACTATGTTTTTTTTTTTTTAGGTTATGAAGTTGAAAGGAATGTTGAAAGAGCAAGGATGTTGTTCTGGTAGAGTGCAAGGCTGTTATACAGAAGTGTCAGTGGAAGAAACAGAAACAGTAGAAAGCACATCAGAGAGGAAGGGAAAGATTCATCATGAGTTCAACATTGGAGAGGGAAACTGTTGTTTCAATTTAGAGGATTATAACATTCATAACAGTACTGTAGTTCCACTATTGCCTTACTGGCCTTCTGTTTCTTATAACTATCATCCCTGATTATATGTCTACTAATTATGATGTTTGAATAAATGATGTATGTGAGTTTCTGAGCTTTAACTATTTGAGTTGTTTTGTAGATTACTACTACTTTAGAATCGATGACAATTATTAGTATTACTGAATAGATGAATCCGCAGGCAAGGGCTCTGGGCATGGTTACTTAATTAGTACTTCCTTTCCTCAGTCTCATAATATGTGTCTATTTTAAGTCTTTCACACTTTTAAGGTATTCATTAGTTGAGAGGTCTTAAATCTTTCATGTGAAAAAAGCCACTTAGATATTGTTTAAACTTGGTGCACACTGTTATGTCGTTTCCAGCGATGAAAATATCATCTACGTAGATAAGAACCGCAAGAAATATGGATTGATGTGAATAAGTGAAGAGACTATGGTCTGCATGACTCTCATTAAATCCATACTTCAACAGTGTGTTTGAAAGCTTTGAATACCAATTTCTTGAAGCTTGTCGCAATCCGTATAAAGATTTCTTCAAACGACACACCATACCTGCCTTCAGGACTACACAACCCTCTTGCCTGTTGGAAATAGACCCTTTTGTGTTTAGGAAAAGTGTGTGGGAATATTAGAGGCTTAAATAAAAACTTGGTAAGTATGAGAATTATTTATGGAAGAGGGAACTTTGTATTTTTGCTTGATTCAAAAGTGTTGGATTACATCTCTATTTATAGTACTCTAAGGAGAACTCTAGACACACTAATTCTAGAGAGTTCTCAACTCTAGATATTCAAAGAGTATTCTAGAAAATATTACAATCTTAAGAAATATCTAGATACTCTAAATAATACAAGACTTTTCTAGAAACATTATCCAATATAAACTAATCCCAAAATCAAATAATAAAATTAGGCCCAAATCAAGTTTAATATTTCAACATCCTCCCTTAAACTTGATTTGTGACTCCAAGCATATTCCTTAGCTTCACGAAAGTTTCCAATTTGAGTGGCTTGGTGAAAATGTCGGCAGCTTGATCTCTAGACATCACATACTTCAACTTCACCTTCTTCTTCTCGATGCATTCTCTTATGAAGTGGTAACGAGTGTCGATGTGCTTACTTCTTTCATGAAATACAGGATTCTTTACCAAAGCAAGTGCTGATTTATTGTCAACACATATTTCGACAGGATCTTCTTGTGGCATTTTTAATTCTTTCAACAAATTTCTTAGCCAAACTGCATGACAAACACATGATGTGGCAGCAACATACTCATCTTCACAGGTTGATAGTGTGACGATAGGTTGCTTCTTTGACATCCAAGTGAAAGCAGTATCTCCCATGAAGAACACAAAACCAGTAGTGCTTTTTTTATCGTCCAAGTCTCCACTCCAATCACTATCACTATAGCCAATAATCTCATAATTATTAGAAGAGTAATAGTGCAAGCCAAAGTTTGTTGTACCTTTAATGTATCGAAGGATTCTTTTTGCCGCCTTGAAGTGGGTTGTTGTTGGAGCTTCCATGTAGCGACTTACGACTCCTACAGCATAGAGAATATCTGGCCTTGTACTTGTCAAGTAACGCAGACTTCCAACCAAACTTTTGTAAAGAGTTGGATCAACAAACTCTCCATTTTCATGCTTACTCAACTTGTTTCCACATTCCATTGGGGTGCCAACTGGATTGGCATCATCCATCTTGAACTTCTTAAGGACTTCTTTGGCATAACCTTCTTGGGTGATAAAAATTCCTTTGTCTTCTTGCTTTACTTCGATGCCGAGATAATATGCCATGAGCCCCATATCTGTCATCTCAAATTCATTTGACATGTCTTTCTTGAACTCTTCGAACATGCTTAAATTGTTCCCTGTGAAGATCAAGTCATCAACATATAAGCACACAATCAAAATATCTCCACTTTGCGCTTTAATATAGAGTGCATGCTCATATGGACACTTGATGAAGTTCTTGTCTTGAAAGTACTTGTCGATTCAAACATTCCAAGCTCTCGGTGCTTGCTTGAGTCCGTACAATGCCTTCTTCAACTTCAATACTTTTTCTTCTTGCCCTTTTACTTCATAGCCTTGTGGTTGCTCGATATAAACTTCTTCTTCGAGAAAACCATTCAAGAAGGCTGACTTCACATCCATTTGATAAATCTTCCATTCATTTTGGGCTGCCAAAGAAATGATCAGTCTAATAGTTTCAAGACGAGCAACAGGGGCAAATACCTCATCATAGTGAATTCCTTGTCTTTGACTATATCCTTTCGCCACCAATCTTGCTTTGTATCTCTCTGCGTCTCCTTTTGCATTCTTCTTCGCCTTGTACACCCATCTTACTCCGATTGCTTTGTGTCCTTGTGGAAGTGTAGTAAGTTCCCATGTATCATTCTTTGTGATTGACTTGATTTCTTCTTCCATGGCGTCTCTCCACTTTACGTTTTCAACTGCTTCTTGATAGCTTAGAGGCTCGCAATTACCCAAAAGGCAAAAAAGGTTAATGTCATTTATGTTTTCGGTTACCTCATAAAGCTCTTCAATACTCCTTAGTCGTGGTGTCCTCTCACTTGAGCTTGTTTCATTTAACCTTGGTGTCGGTGAGACCGGTGGTGTAATATTTTCTTCTATCATTGGTTGTTCCATTTCGTCTTCTTCTTCAAAGTAAGGAAGAAAATCGTACCTGTCTTCTTGAAGACTCCAATCCCAACAATCTTCTTCTTCGAACTCCACGTCACGACTTATGACGATCTTTCCACTATTTGGATTATAGAGCTTGTATCCTTTGGAGCTTGAGTCGTAACCGACGAATACATACTTCTCACTTTTATCATCGAGCTTTGTTCTCCTTTCATCAGGAACGTGGGTATAGGCAATGCTTCCAAACACTTTGAGGTGAGAGATCCCAGGCTTCCTTCCACTCCATGCTTCTTGTGGTGTCTTCTCATGCACACTTCTTGTTGGGGAACGATTTGTCAGATAAACCGCACATGCCATTGCTTCGGCCCAAAACTCTCTCGGCATCTTCTTGCTCTTAAGCATGCTTCGCACCATGTTAAGTATGGTTCGATTCTTTCTCTCTGCTACTCCATTTTGTTGTGGTGATCTTGGCATTTTTAGTGGGCGGCGGATTCCATGGTCTTCACAATATTTTTGGAACTCATTTGAAATGAACTCTCCTCCTCGGTCAGATCTCATGGCCTTAATGGAAAGACCACTTTCTTTCTCCACAAGGGATTTGAACTTCTTGAAGTTTTCAAACACTTCTGACTTCTCCTTCAAGAAATAAACCCATGTTTTTCTAGAATAATCATCAATAAATAGGAGAAAGTATTTACTCTTACCAAAAGAGTTTGGATTGATTGGTCCACAAACATCAGTGTGTATGAGCTCTAGCGGTTTTGTCGCTCTTGACGTTGATTCCTTTGGAAAGCTTTTCCGGAATTGCTTCCCAACTAGACATCCTTCACATAGTTGGTCTGGGTGGTTTATACTAGGCAAGCCTCTCACCATTTCCTTCTTTGACAAACATTTTAGACTATCGAAGTTGAGATGTCCGAATCGTAGATGCCATAGCCACGAAGAGTCGGTATAGCAAGTCTTGAGACACTTTGCAACATCATTTTGAATGTTCAAGAGGAACATTCTATTATTTGACATAGGCACCTTAGCAATCAAGTTATGTCTACAATCTCTTAAGAAAAGACTATGTTCTTTCAAGTGGATGTCATAGCCTTTCTCTAATAATTGTCCCAAGCTCAAAATATTATTCTTCATGTTAGGAACATAATAGACATTGGATATGAATTGATGACTCCCATTCTTTAAGCGAATAAGAATTTTACCTTTGCCTTTGACCGGTATCTTTGAGTCATCTCCAAATGAGACATTTCCAGTTGTCGCTTCATTGATCTCTACAAACATGCTTCGATCGCCACACATGTGATTGCTTGCGCCGGTGTCGAGGTACCATTTGTTTCTTTTCTCTTCAACTTGGTTTTGGCACGCGAGCAACAAAGTTTCTTCTTCTCTGCCTTTTTCTTCTACAAAGTTAGCTTTCTCCATAACTTTCTTCGAGAATCTACACTCAGATGCATAGTGACCGATCTTGTTGCAGTTGAAGCACTTGATTTGTGATTTGTCACACCTCGACCATGAATTTCCTCTTCCACGACCTCTTGTTGCTTGTGGATTCCAACTTCTTTCTCCATTGTTAGAGTAGTTATTGTAACTACCTATTCCTTCTCCTCCATGTCCTCGTCCACGCCCACGATCTTGGCCACGACCTCGTCCTCTTTGCCTCTTGTAATTCGCATAATTTTCTTCCTTTATGTTGAGTTGTAGTAGTTGCTCCATAGCCTCCTTTTGTTTAATTTTTCTCTTTTGTTTTTCTTCGTATGCTTGTAAGGAACCCATGAGTTGCTCAATAGTCATGGTCTTTAAATCCTTGTTTTCTTCAATGTTGGTAACAATGAAGTCAAAACTTGGATTTAAAGTGCGAAGTATTTTCTCCATGACTTTTACCTCATCAACATCTTCACCATTTCTTTTAAGTTGATTGACTACGGCCAATACTCGAGAAAAATAATCAGAAATTGACTCGGACTCTTCCATAAATAAACGTTCAAAATCACCTCTAAGAGTTTGAAGACGAATCTTTTTCACCTGTTCCACTCCTTTGTTGCAAGTTTGAAGTTTGTCCCATGCTTCTTTGGCCGTCGTTGCGTTGGAGATCTTCTCAAATGTATCTTCATCCACCGATTGATAAATGAGGAAGAGAGCTTTCTTGTCTCTCTTTCTTGACTCCCTCAATGTCTCCTTTACACCTTGGCTTAGCGAGGCTTCATCTTGCTCATTGAAGCCTTTCTCAACGATATCCCACACATCTTGAGCTCCTAGTAGCGCCTTCATCTTGATACTCCAATTGTCATAGTTGTTCTTTGTGAGCATCGTCATTTGAAAAGGGAAACCTCCATTCGCCATTTTTTTAGGACCTTGAAGCTCTGATGCCACTTTTTTGGAAATAGACCCTTTTGTGTTTAGGAAAAGTGTGTGGGAATATTAGAGGCTTAAATAAAAACTT
Organism: Lathyrus oleraceus; assembly: GCF_024323335.1. NCBI lineage: Eukaryota > Viridiplantae > Streptophyta > Magnoliopsida > Fabales > Fabaceae > Lathyrus > Lathyrus oleraceus. The sequence goes on along the minus strand of NC_066584.1, from coordinate 121,962,101 downwards.
GGTAGGTATGAGAATTATTTATGGAAGAGGGAACTTTGTATTTTTGCTTGATTCAAAAGTGTTGGATTACATCTCTATTTATAGTACTCTAAGGAGAACTCTAGACACACTAATTCTAGAGAGTTCTCAACTCTAGATATTCAAAGAGTATTCTAGAAAATATTACAATCTTAAGAAATATCTAGATACTCTAAATACTACAAGACTTTTCTAGAAACATTATCCAATATAAACTAAGCCCAAAATCAAATAATAAAATTAGGCCCAAATCAAGTTTAATATTTCAACAAGTTTAATATATGTCGGTGTTTTCTCTCTACACGCCCATTTGTGTGGAGTACTCACACATGAGGTCTCGTGCATGATAGCTTTTTCTCGAAGAAAAGTTTGAAAAATAGAATTTGTAAATGTTGTCCCATTATCGCTTCGAAAAGTCTTCACATCTTTATTAAATTGTGTTTTCACCATGTTGCAAAAAATCATCAGGGTTCCAGTGACCTGAGTTTTATCTCTCAATAAATGTACTCAAGTCCCACGGCTATAATCATCAACAACTGTGAGAAAGTAGTGTGAACCTTCATGTGCGGCAGTGTGGTATCTCTTCCACAAGTCATAGTGTATAAAACTGAAAGGCTCTTATGCTTTATTAATTCTTTGAGGAAAATACAATCTACAATGTTTGGACTTGGGACATATATCGCATCCAATGATTTTATTGAAATTAAAATTGTATGCAAGTAAATGAGATAAGTGTTGAAGATCTTGGCTTGAAGGATGCCCCAATCTTGAGTGTCAATGGGTGGTCATGTCTCATTGATTTGATGCGAGTGAAGTCCCTCGCATATTCTCTTTGAGCACATACACCCCATTAAGCAAGTCACATGATCCAATCGTTTTCCTCACGGTCCGGTCCTAAATTAAATCACAATGTTGGAATTAAATCAATGTGGAAGTATTTAGAAAAGATGATAGATTAAATAAGTACTACTAGAAGAGTTTAGAAACTAGATTAACTTATTCAAGTAAAACAAAGCTTACACATTAAGATAGAAACCAAATGGATCAAGTTACACAATCGCCTAAGAATACTTTCTTATTAAATCACTTAACCATTAAGTATATGTATTCCAAAGCCTATATAAAGGCTGCAAGCTATGCTTTGTAAAATCATCAGTTTTAGAAATTAAATAGAGTTGAGAATTTCATTTCTTCTTACTCTCTCTGGGTGGGTGTTTAAGTTTCATATATAAGTCCCATTAGATATCCAATTGCTATCGGAGCAAGTCAGGTTCTGCTAGTGTGAGTGTTAAAAAAATATTTTGAGTGTGTGAGGAATAAAAAAGTTCACATTGTGTCAAAAATTATTGTGAGTATTTTTGTGAGAGATATGGCAAACAATTACAATTTTGTTTGGTCCGGTCCAAAATTATCGCAGAATTAGATTTTGGTTATTGGGAACTTTAATGACAACACATCTAAAAACTCGTAATGTTTGGAGTTTTGTGGATCCCGGTTTACAACAAGGAGCTGATGAAGTCGATAGTAGAAGGGACCAGTTAGCACTTTCACAAATTCATCAAAGAATTGATTACTCATTATTTGGAAAAATAGAAAATGCCAAGACTGCTAAATAACCGTAGGACATGTCGAAGTTATCACATACAGGAGTAGAGAAGGCTTCGAAATTACACTTGTTGCGTAAAGAATACGAAAGGTATGAAATGTCCAATTCAAAAACGGTAGAACAATATTTTTCTCGTGTTATAAATCTTGTCAATAAGATGAGAGTATATGAAGAAGATATTTCTGATAGCAAAGTGGTAGAAAACATTCTACGTACGATGCCGATGAAGTTTGACCATGTGGTGACTACAATAATTGAGTCCCATGACACAAACACTTTGTTTGTAGTAGAGTTACAGGGAAGCATTGAAAGTCATGTCAACAGAATATTAGAAAAGACTGAGAAAGTAGTAAGAGAAGAAGCTCTCAAGAGTCAGGTAAATTTCAACAACATTGTTGAATCAAGTCTTACTGGAGAAGAAAGATATTAAAAGAATTAAAACAACAGAGGAAGAGGAAATTATAGAGGCAGAGGACGAGGAAATTATGGAGGAAGAGGACATGGCAACTTCAACCAATGGAGAGACAATAATTTCAATCCATCCAATCAAGGAAGAGGTGGAAATAATTTTCGATTCAACAATCGTGGTCGAGGAAATAATTTTGAATTTAACAATTGTGGTCGAGGAAGAGATAATTACAATTAAGAAATGATGAATTATAGATGTTATCACTGGAAAGTTTGGACATAAAGCAGTTGATTGCATATACAAACATCGGGCAAATGTGGCAGAAAGCTCGTATCAAAATACCGGTGAGTACTGTGAAAATCCACAAAATTTACTTTTGGCAAGTAATACATTTTCTAAAGAAGAGGATATTTGGTATCTGGGTGTAGTAATCATATGTGTGGGAAAAAGGAATTATTTTCTTCTCTAGACGAAACGGTAAAATCTACCGTGAAGTTTAGAAACAATTCAAATAGTCCAATTTTAGGAAAAGGTCAAATTTCTACCAAGTTGAAAGATGGATCTCAAAATTTTATTGGTGATGATTTATATGTTCCTTGTCTTCATAACAATTTATTGAGTATGAGACAAATGTCAGAGAAAGGTTACAATATGCAAATTCATAATGGTTTATGCATGTTGATTGACAGAAATGATAGATTTATCACAAAGGTAAGAATGACATTGAACCGCATATTTCCTTTGAAAATTCAACATGAAAATTTTCCTAGCTTGAGTTCCATCATCCCAAATGATGATTGGTTGTGGCACATGATATTTGGTCACTTTCATTTTTCTGGCTTGAATTATTTGTCGAGAAAATAATATATTTCTGGTTTGCCTGTTGTGAATATTCTAAATGGAGTATGTGAAACTTGTCAAATGGGAAAGAAGCATAGAGACTCATTTCCAACTGGAATGTATTGACGAGCAAAGAAACTAATGCAGATAATTCATTCAGACTTGTGTTCAGTGGAAATACCAACACCCGGTGGCTGTAAGTACTTTAATACTTTTATTGATGATTTTAGCATAAAGGCTTGGGGGTATTTCTTGAAACAGAAATCAGAAGTTTGTGAAGCCTTCAATACATTCAAGGCATTTATAGAAAAACAAAGTGGTTATAGAATCAAAGCATTGAGAATAGACAGAGGCCAATAATACCTCACTAGTATAAGTTTCTTTGAACAACATGGAATTGAGCATCAATTAACAACTAGATACACACCTCCATAAAATGGGGTGGCAGAAAGAAAGAATAAGACAATCATGGATATGGTGGGAAAGCAAGATTGTGTTTTGGGTAACGATAATGACTCATATGATGAGGAGATTATCAACTTTGCTTTATTTGCATATTGTGAACCATTAAATTTTAAAGAAGCCTTGAGTGATAAAAATTGGAGAAAAACCATGAATGAAGAAATCAATGCAATTGAGAAGAATCAAACATGGGAGCTGACAGAGTTGCCGAAAAAGAAGAAACCTATAAGAGTGAAGTGGGTGTACAAAATAAAGTACAAACCCAGCGGTGATATTGATCGCTTTAAAGAAAGGTTAGTGGCAAAAGGATACAAGCAAAAACCAGGTATTGATTACTTTGAGGTATTTGCTCACGTTGCAAGGTTGGATACAATTAGAATGCTTATTTTGATATCAGATCAAAATATTTGGAAATACATCAAATGGATGTTAAGTATGCATTTCTTAATGGTAATCTGAAAGAAGAAATGTACGTTGAGCAACCGGCAGGATATGTAGTCAAAAGAAAGGGAGATAAGGTTTATAGATTGAAGAAAGCATTATATGGCTTAAAGAAGACGCCAAGAGATTGGTATAAGAAGATTGATTCTTATTTTATTCATAATGGTTTTCAGAGATTTCCTTATGAGAACATGTTATATATCAAATACATTGATTCTGGAGATGTCTTTATTGTGTGTCTATATGTTGATGATTTGATTTTCACTAGAACTAACTCAAAGATAATGGTGAAATTCATGGAGGTTATGATTAAACATTTTGAGATGACAGATCTGGGCTTAATGTCCTACTTTATTATTGAAGTCATTCAACAAAAATGATGGGATCTTCATTTCCCAAAATAAACATTCCAGTGATATTTTGAAGAAGTTCAAGATTGAGCATTCAAAGCCAATTTACGCGCCCGTTGAAGAAAAGTTGAAGTTGACAAGAGAAAATGATGGAAAGAGGGTAGACTCAACCAAATATAAAATTTTGATCAGAAGTCTGAGATATTTGACTGCAACAAGACTTGATATAGTATATGGAGTTGGTTTGCTTAGCAGATTCATGGAAGAACCATGTCTTAGCCATTTGCAAGGAGCTAAGAGGATTCTTCGTTATATAAAAGGTACATTGACTGATGGGATTTTTATGCTAGTAATAATGAGGTGGGACTTGTTGAATACACAGATAGTGATTGGGCTGGAGATATAGAAACAAGAAAAAGCACGTCAGGGTACGCATTTCATTTGGGCCTAGGTGTGATTTCATGGTCTTCAAAGAAACAACCAATTATTGTGCTTTCTACCACCGAAGCTGAATATATTGCAGCAACCAGTTGTGCTACTCAAACAGTATGGATGAGAAGAATTTTAGAAGTGATACATCAGAAGCAGAATAGTCCCACAAAGATATATTGTGACAACAAGTCAGCTATTGCACTAAATAAGAATCCAGTTTTTCATGGACGATCCAAGCATATTGGTATTCGGTTTCACAAGATAAGAGAGTTGATAGATGAGAAAGAAATGATAATCAAGTATTGTCCAACTAAAGAACAAATTATCGATATTTTTACAAAACCACTAAATTTTAAGCTATTTTACAAGTTGAAGAAGATGCTTGGAATGGTAACTTTGAGAGCTTGATTTAAGGTAGGCAATGTTAGAATTAAATCAAGTATTGTGTGGAAGTATTTAGAAAAGTTTTATTGATTAAATAAATACTACTATAAGAGTTTAGAAACTAGATTAACTTATTCAATTAAAACAACGCTTACACATTAAGAAAGAAACCAAGTGGATCAAGTTACACCACCGCCTAAGAATACTTTCTTATTAAGTCACTTAACCATTAAGTATATGTATTTCAAAGCCTATATGAAGGTTGCAAGATATGCTTTGTAAAATCATCAGTTTTTTTATAGAAATTAAGTAGAGTTCAATTTAATTTCCTCTCCTCTCTCTCTCTCTCTCTCTCTCTCTCTCTCTGTGTGTGTGTGTGTGTGGGGGGGGGTGTGGGTGTGTCATACCCCAAATTTACCCTACCTCTTATACAATTTTCATGGCCCTACTGCACATGCATGCTTTCATTATTTCATCATCATAATTTCATCGAACATTCATAACCAAAGACATATTACACGGACTCAAGGCATGGTGTTCACATCTAAAAAATTAAGGTTTTTTCCGATAAAGCTTCAAGAGAAAAATGTGCAACAAAATATAAAAAAGGGGGGAAAAGTCACTTTTTGGTATGTGTAATCGGTTAACCAAATCATGCTAACCGATTACACAGACAGTACGCAGGCTCCCCAGGCCATTTTTGGCTTATGTAATCGGTTTTCCAGATTATGTTAACCAATTACACTTGCGCAGACATCAGCAGTAACTCTTTTTTTCACTCCAAAGTGAATTCTTTTTCATACACTTCAAGCCCTTTGCTTCCTCTATAAATAGAGCATCATCCCCCCTCATTTTTCCAAGCTTGCAGCCACTAAACCTCTGCAAAAATCACATTCAAGCTCTCTCTTTTTAACCTAAAACCCCCAAACTCACTCAACCTCTCTTTTCTTCTTCGAACCACCCAACCACCATGTAAAAATCCACCCTCTTCATACAACAACATCAGTAAAAAACTTGTAACCTTCATCCACATAATCATTCACCCCCACCATATAAACATACAACTTCCTTCTCTTCCATTTTCCTACCACAACAACCATAGTGACCCTCTTCCAAGCTTTTTGCTTCATTTTCAAACTCAAACACCACAACAACTTGGTTTTTATCACAAACTTGGTAATGATTGCAAGTCAAGTTCATTAACCTTCACTACGCCAAATAAGGGAAAAGAGGGCGCTTATTTTGGCCTATAACAGTGCTTTTAAGCGCCCTCTAAAGTGGCGCTGGCATAGGTAAAGACAACGCTTTGTTTTCCTGGAGAAAGCGCTGTCTAAAGTGGCCACATTATAGTGCGCTTTCAGAAAAAAGCGCCCTCTGGAGTGGTCCATAAAGGTACACCTTAGAGGGCGTTTTCCAGAAAGCGCCCTCTAAAGTTGTCAATGTAAAGTGTTTAGAGGGCGCTTTCAGGAGAAAGCGCCCTCTAAAGTTGTCAATGTAAAGTGTTTAGAGGGCGCTTTCAGGAAAAAGCGCCCTCTAAAGTTGTCAATGTAAAGTGTTTAGAGGGCGCTTTCAGGAGAAAGCGCCCTCTAAAGTTGTCAATGTAAAGTGTTTAGAGGGCGCTTTCTGGACAAAGCGCCCTCTAAAGTGTTAGTTATTTTAAAAAAATTTGTTTGAAAAACAGTGGATATTTAATTGGTAACCTGTTCGCATGCTGCAAAAGTGTAAAATTCATATTGATTTCATCCTTTAATCCAATGTTATACACCATTAATCCATTGATATATACAACATGAATCCATTTATATACAACATTAATCCTCCATATATACAACATTAATATATGATTCTTTGATCAACAATATACAACAACATATTCATGATTTAGTAAAAGTACAACAACAATATACAACATATATACAACAACAGCATACAACAACAACATTCCATACATATATGTACAACAATATACAACCTAGCTATATGATTCTTTGATCAACAATGAATTGACACAATTCATCATTCATTTCATCCAAATGAGCTCTTGAGTAAGATTTGTATTCCTCAAAGTACTACAATTAAGAGAATAAAACATATTCATGATTTAGTAACAAATTAGATGAAATATCCGATAATATTAAAATAAATCCTAAGTTATTATTCCATACCATTTTTGGGATGTCTATACGATTCAACGCAATGATATATGTAACACCCTTCTAAAATACCCCAAATATTTAATTAAAATAACCACATATCAATCAGAGTAATATGCAAGCAAGGGTGTCACACAATTATTTCGCACAATTCCACAATGATATTTAGTCATGCTCAATATTTATCAAATAAAACAGTTGCATAGTACGCAGCGGATAGAGATCAAATCGATCATTCAAAACATGCAACATACTACATGTAAAATGGTTCAACAATCATCAACAACACAATTAAAATGTTCCCTCCCGATGTTACATCTATCAGAGCATGACCCACTAAGGAGATTACACTAGACTCCAAGCGTTAGCTTCTACTCAACTCATTGCTCGTTACCTGAAAAATAGTTGTAAGGGTGAGCTCCTCAATCGATATAATAAGCATTATAAAATATCATGCAATGTTAAGTAATTTAACACATTTCATCACCCAAATCAGATTACACATTCAGCAACGGCAATATCAACTCCATCATACTCAATACCAGCACAATTCATACTCATACTCAATGTCAACACAACCACACGTATAATATTGGAATACATTCATTCATATTATACGCCATACATACATTATGCAATGAGACTCCACACATGCGGTACCGACTATTCTTGAACATATAGTTCAAGCTCACCGATCAAATCCAGATACGGCTACTAAGCTCACTAGTCCCACTCATTTGAGACCTAGTGACTCACTCACTAATTCCTCACCATGGGAATTAGCTACAGCCCCAAAGGCTATGCTATGCACACTAATCACCTAGCATGCAAACATCAACAACAAATCCACAATGATTCACTCACTAATTCCTCACCATGGGAATTAGCTACAACCCCAAGGGCTATGCTATGCACGCTAATCATCTAGCAATGCAACATCAACAACAATTCACAATGGACATATGCTCACACCCTAAGCCATACAACAGTCCATTCACAAATACATGCATAATATATACATTCACAGCATTATGCATACCATCATACATCATCAACACATGTATCAACACATCATATCATGTCAATTAATTAAACACAGTATTAGCACACTCTACTAATACCTATACTGCTCAAAACAGCGGGAATAATCCCTATTATACCACACACCGATATAGGCCAACCATCACATATACACATAACATTTAAAATATCCATTTTTCCACTTTTTAACAGTGTTAACCGGTTAACGCCCTGGGTTAACCGGTTAACGCAACACAAACACGCTTACTGCCCAAAACTTAACAGTGTTAACCGGTTAACGCCCTGGGTTAACCGGTTAACGCAGGCAAAACAGCACTAATTTCACAATTCGCAACAGTGTTAACCGGTTAACACCCTGGGTTAACCGGTTAACCCAGACAAAACAGCAGTTCCTGCGCTAACACAAAGCAGAATGCAGAATTCTCCGCATTTTCCGCCGTTGGAGGACTTCCGGACCTCCGATTCCAATTCCGTAAAAAGCTATACGTTCGGGAAAACACGACTCACACAATTACGGATTCAACTTCAGTTTTTAACACAGTTTATCCAACGTAATTTCAGCACTCACAAATCCCAATTAGGGTCAATTCAACGGTTTATCACTACCCATTACATATTATCCCATAATACCCATTAATCGACGATAAACCCCCCTTACCTTAGTTAATCCAGCAATCTCTAAGCTCCAAGCACTTCTCTTCTCCAACCTTTGCTCTCTGGTTCTTCGTCTTTGCCCCTTTCTCCTCTTCTCTGCAGCTTCTCAGTTTTCACGTAAAACCTTTTTTACAAAATGAAAACTCTTTTTCTTTATTCCAACTTATATATTTTCCAATTTATATTATTATTCCAATAATAATAATAATAATAATAATAATCGAATTACCTAATTAAATTAATAAATATATTATTAACTTAATTTAAATAATTATCATATTATTATCGGGGTGTTACAACTGTCCCCCACTAAAAGAGTTTTCGTCCTCGAAAACATACCTCAAGCGAACAACTCCGGATAAGACTCCTTCATCTGACTCTCAAGTTCCCAAGTCACATTGCCACCTGCTGGTCCTCCCCAAGCTACCTTCACCAAGGCAATCTCTTTACCCCGCAACTGCTTCAACTCTCGATCCTCGATCCTCATAGGTGATGTTTCCACAGTCAGGTTATCTCTCACCTGTACATCATCTACTTGGACTACATGCGACGGATCATGAATGTACCTCCTCAACTGAGACACATGAAAAACCTCATGCAAATTCGCAAGCGACGGCGGTAAAGCGATACGATAGGCTACCTCCCCTATCCTCTCCAAAATCTGATAAGGACCAATAAATCGAGGTGTCAACTTCTTCGACTTCAAAGCTCGACCAACACCAGTTATCGGAGTAACACGAAGAAACACATGATCTCCCTCTTGGAACTCAAGTGACTTCCTCCTCTTGTCGTGATAAATCTTCTGGCGACTCTGAGCAATTCTCATCTTCTCCTGAATTATCTTAATCTTTTCCGTAGTTTGTTGCACAATCTCCGGTCCAACCACAACACTCTCACTGGACTCATACCAACATAAAGGTGTCCGACATCTCCTACCATACAAAGCTTCAAACGGTGCCATACCAATGCTCGAATGAAAACTATTGTTGTAGGTAAACTCAATCAAAGGCAAATAACAATCCCAAGCACCTCCTTTTTCCAAAACACAAGCCCTCAAAAGATCCTCCAGGGACTAAATCGTCCTCTCAGTCTGACCATCAGTCTGCGGATGATATGCAGAACTCAATCTCAGCATAGTTCCCAAAGCCCTCTGCAAACCTTCCCAGAACTTCGATGTAAATCTAGGATCTCTGTCCGAAACAATACTCGACGGAATACCATGCAAACTTACAATCTTCTCAATATACAACTCGGCTAATCTCTCTAACGAATAATCCATTCTGATCGGAATGAAATGAGCCGATTTTGTCAGTCTGTCAACAATCACCCAAATAGCTTCAAAATTCTTACTTGTTCTCGGTAAACCCGAAACAAAATCCATACTGATACTATCCCACTTCCACTCTGGAATAGCCAACGGTTGCATTAGCCCAGACGGCTTCTGATGCTCAATCTTTGACTTCTGACAAGTCAAACACGAATAAACAAAACTTGCAATTTCTCTTTTCATTCCCGGCCACCAAAATAGCTTTTTCAAATCATGATACATCTTCGTAGCCCCAGGATGAATACTCAGGCCACTACGATGTCCTTCCTCAAGAATACTCTTCTTAAGCTCGATAACATCCGGAATACACACCCGATTACCAAATTTCAAAACACCATTCTCATCAATTCTGAATTCACCGCCTTGACCTTGATTCACTAAAGTCAACTTATCAACCAAAAGCACATCGGATTTCTGACCCTCTCTAATCTCATCCAGAATACCACTCGTTAACTTCAACATTCCCAGTTTAACACTATTGTGAGTACTCTCACACACCAAACTCAAGTCTCTAAACTGCTCAATTAAATCCAATTCCTTAACCATTAACATAGACATATGCAATGATTTCCGACTCAATGCATCAGCCACTACGTTTGCTTTACCCGGATGGTAATTCAAACCAAAGTCATAATCCTTCAGAAACTCTAACCATCTCCTCTGTCTCATATTCAGCTCTTTCTGATCAAACAAATACTTTAAACTTTTATGGTCACTGAAAACCTCAAATCTTGACCCATACAAGTAATGCCTCCATAACTTCAGAACAAATACCACAGCTGCCAACTCTAAATCATGCGTCGGATAGTTCCTCTCATGAACCCTCAGTTGTCTCGAAGCATAAGCTACAACCTGCTTATTCTGCATCAACACACCACCCAAACCCAACAATGAAGCATCACAGTAAACCTCAAATGACTCTGACGGACTCGGTAATATCAGAACAGGAGCAGTAGTTAGCCTTCTCTTTAACTCTTGGAAACCTACTTCACATTTTGAGTCCCAAACAAACGCTTGTCCCTTTCTAGTCAACATCGTCAACGGTAACGCCAACTTAGCAAATCCCTCAATGAACTTCCTATAATAACCAGCCAAACCAAGGAAACTTCGAATCTCAGCAACAGACTTAGGAGCTTCCCACTTAGATACCGCTTCTATCTTAGAAGGATCAACCGCAACACCACCTCTTGAAATCACATGACCAAGAAAACTAACTTCTTCTAACCAAAATTCACACTTGGATAGTTTAGCAAATAACTTCTTTTCTCGTAGAACTCCTAAAACCAATCTCAATTGTTCAGCATGCTCTTCTTCAGATTTCGAATACACCAAAATATCGTCAATAAACACCACAACAAACTTGTCTAGGTACGGATGGAAAATCCTATCCATATACTCCATAAATACTCCAGGCGCATTAGTCACACCGAAAGGCATTACAGAATACTCATAATGTCCATACCTTGTTCGGAAAGCAGTCTTCTGAATATCCTCAGTTTTCACACGTATCTGATGATACCCAGATCTCAAATCTATCTTGCTGAACATACTCGCACCAACCAGCTGATCCATCAAATCATCAATCCTTGGCAAAGGATACCGATTCTTGATCGTCACTTTATTCAGTTGCCTGTAGTCCACACACAACCTCATAGTACCTTCTTTCTTCTTAACCAATAACACTGGTGCACCCCACGGTGACACACTCGGACGAATAAATTTCTTATCCAACAGATCTTCCAACTGACTCTTCAATTCAGTTAACTCAACAGCAGACATACGGTACGGAGCCATCGATATCGGTCTCGTACCAGGTACCAAATCAATCGAGAACTCAACTTCACGCTCTGGCGGCAATTCATTCACTTCTTCAGGAAACACATCAGGAAAATCACACACTACAACCAGATCGCAAATTACCAGTTTATCTTTAGCTTCCAAATCCGCTAACAGCATAAATAACTCTGCCCCATCTGCGACTGCCTCATTCACCTGCCTCGCTGATAGAAACAAACTCCTTCCTTCCTCAACCTCAGGAAAGGTCACAGTCTTATCAAAGCAGTTGATAGAAACTCGGTTAAATACCAACCAGTTCATACCCAAGATAACATCAATCCGCACTAGTGGAAGACACACAAGGTCTATCCCAAAGTCTCTACCAAAAATACTCAAAGGGCAATTTAAACAAACTGAAGTAGTAGTCACTGAACCCTTCGCAGGAGTATCAATCACCATACTTCCATGCATCTCAGATATCTCTAACTTAAGTTTCACAGCACAATCCAAAGATATAAAGGAATGAGTCGCACCTGTGTCAATAATAGCTACAAGAGGAAAGCCATTTATATAACACGTACCTCTGATCAAACGATCATCTGCAGAAGTCTCAGAACCCGATAAAGCAAAGACCTTGCCTCCTGACTGATTCTCTTTCTTCGGCTTAGGACATTGTGGGCTGATATGACCCACCTCTCCACAGTTGAAACAAGTTACAGTCTTCAACCGACACTCTGCAGCCAAATGACCACCTTTGCCACACTTGAAACACTTCATCTCAGCACTGGTACACTCATGGACACGATGTCCAGCCCGACCACATCTATAACACTTAGCAGGGGCACTAGAATCTCCCCCACTAGGCCTCTTCATCCCACTCTGTCTCTGAAAACCCTTGCCAGCTGCATACGGTTTTCCACGATCATTTTCATTCTTGCCTTTCCTATTAACTCTCTGCTGATAGCTCTCTGCTCTGGCTTTCGAATCCTGTTCAAAAATCCTGCAACAGTCAACCAAGTCAGAAAACACTCTGATCCGCTGATATCCAATAGCCTGCTTGATCTCGGGACGTAACCCGTTCTCAAACTTCACACATTTTGAAAATTCTCCAGCAGCCTCATTATAGGGAGTGTAATACTTCGACAGCTCTGCGAACTTAGCAGCATACTCAGTAACAGACCGATTGCCCTGCTTCAATTCCAAGAACTCTATCTCTTTCTTTCCTCTGACATCCTCTGGAAAGTACTTCCTCAGGAATCTCTCTCTGAACACAGCCCAAGTGATCTCAGCATTCCCAGCAGTTTCCAACTCAGTGCGGGTAGCAACCCACCAATCATCAGCTTCCTCTGACAGCATATGCGTACCGAACCTGACCTTCTGGTTATCGGCACACTCAGTTACTCGGAAGATTCGCTCGATCTCCTTCAACCACTTCTGAACGCCATCTGGATCGTATGCTCCCTTGAACATTGGAGGATTGTTCTTCTGGAACTCACTCAGTTGACGAGCAGCTCCCATTCCCACAACATTCGGATTCCCTCCAAGTACTCCAGCTAGCATACCCAGAGCCTCAGCAATCGCAGCATCGTCTCTACCCCTTCCAGACATCTCTAATCTGAAAGTCCAACAAGCTAAACAATAAGTACTGATAGGGTTACACAACACCTATCCCGTACAGGGAAACAGAATAATTACGACTCGACTCGACCGACTATGCTCTGATACCACTAATGTAACACCCTTCTAAAATACCCCAAATATTTAATTAAAATAACCACATATCAATCAGAGTAATATGCAAGCAAGGGTGTCACACAATTATTTCGCACAATTCCACAATGATATTTAGTCATGCTCAATATTTATCAAATAAAACAGTTGCATAGTACGCAGCGGATAGAGATCAAATCGATCATTCAAAACATGCAACATACTACATGTAAAATGGTTCAACAATCATCAACAACACAATTAAAATGTTCCCTCCCGATGTTACATCTATCAGAGCATGACCCACTAAGGAGATTACACTAGACTCCAAGCGTTAGCTTCTACTCAACTCATTGCTCGTTACCTGAAAAATAGTTGTAAGGGTGAGCTCCTCAATCGATATAATAAGCATTATAAAATATCATGCAATGTTAAGTAATTTAACACATTTCATCACCCAAATCAGATTACACATTCAGCAACGGCAATATCAACTCCATCATACTCAATACCAGCACAATTCATACTCATACTCAATGTCAACACAACCACACGTATAATATTGGAATACATCCATTCATATTATACGCCATACATACATTATGCAATGAGACTCCACACATGTGGTACCGACTATTCTTGAACATATAGTTCAAGCTCACCGATCAAATCCAGATACGGCTACTAAGCTCACTAGTCCCACTCATTTGAGACCTAGTGACTCACTCACTAATTCCTCACCATGGGAATTAGCTACAGCCCCAAAGGCTATGCTATGCACACTAATCACCTAGCATGCAAACATCAACAACAAATCCATAATGATTCACTCACTAATTCCTCACCATGGGAATTAGCTACAACCCCAAGGGCTATGCTATGCACGCTAATCATCTAGCAATGCAACATCAACAACAATTCATAATGGACATATGCTCACACCCTAAGCCATACAACAGTCCATTCACAAATACATGCATAATATATACATTCACAGCATTATGCATACCATCATACATCATCAACACATGTATCAACACATCATATCATGTCAATTAATTAAACACAGTATTAGCACACTCTACTAATACCTATACTGCTCAAAACAGCGGGAATAATCCCTACTATACCACACACCGATATAGGCCAACCATCACATATACACATAACATTTAAAATGTCCATTTTTCCACTTTTTAACAGTGTTAACCGGTTAACGCCCTGGGTTAACCGGTTAACGCAGCACAAACACGCTTACTGCCCAAAACTTAACAGTGTTAACCGGTTAACGCCCTGGGTTAACCAGTTAACGCAGGCAAAACAGCACTAATTTCACAATTCGCAACAGTGTTAACCGGTTAACACCCTGGGTTAACCGGTTAACGCAGACAAAACAGCAGTTCCTGCGCTAACACAAAGCAGAATGCAGAATTCTCCGCATTTTTCGCCGTTGGAGGACTTCCGGACCTCCGATTCCAATTCCGTAAAAAGCTATACGTTCGGGAAAACACGACTCACACAATTACGGATTCAACTTCAGTTTTTAACACAGTTTATCCAACGTAATTTCAGCACTCACAAATCCCAATTAGGGTCAATTCAACGGTTTATTGTAACACCCCGATAATAATAAAATAATTATTTGAATTGAGTTAATAATTTAATTATTAATTTAATTAAATAATTGGAAATTTTATTATTATTATTTTTGGATTATTATTATTTTGGAAAATATATATATAAGTTGGAATTAAGGAAAAAGTCCCATTTAGAGTAAAAACATTTCACGTGAAACAGAGAAGCATCGTGAAAAGGGAAAAGGGCAGAGAAGAGGAGAAAGGAGCTGAAGAGCAAAGGTTGAAGAACGGAAAAGCTTGAAGCTCAAAGATTCGCCGGATTGATCAGGTAAGGGGGGTTTATCGTTGATTAATGGGTATTATGGGATCATATGTAATGGGTAGTGATAACCTTGAATTGACCCTAATTGGGATTTGTTGAGTGCTGAATAATTGTGTGAATAAGTTGTGTAAAAGCTGAAATTGAGTCGGTATTTGTGTGAGTAGTGTTTTCCCGATCGTATAGCTTTTTACGGAATCGGAATCGGAGGTCCGGAAGTCCTCCAACGGCGGGAAATGCGGAGAATTCTGCATTCTGCCTTGTGTTAGCGCAGGAACTGCTGTTTTGTCTGCGTTAACCGGTTAACCCAGGGTGTTAACCGGTTAACACTGTATTGATTTGTGAAAATGTTGCAATTTTGCCTGCGTTAACCGGTTAACCCAGGGCGTTAACCGGTTAACACTGTTAAATTTTGGGCAGTGAGCGTGTTTGGCCTGCGTTAACCGGTTAACCCAGGGCGTTAACCGGTTAACACTGTTGCAGAAGTGAAAAATTGTTGTTTTAAATGTTGTGTACCTATTTGAGGGTTGGTCTATGTTGGCCTATGGTGTAATAGGGATTAATTCCCGCTGTTTTGAGCAGTATGTGTATTATTGGAATGTACTAATATTGTGGTTGTTGTTTGGCATAATCTGACATGCTTATGTGATGAAATATTGATGATGTATAATGATATACCTGATGCTGTGAATGTATATATTATGCATGTATGTGTGAATAGACTGTTGTATGGCTTAGAGTGTGAGCATATGCCTATTCTTGAATTATTGTTGATGCTGCATTGCTAGATGATTAGCATGCATGGCATAGCCTTCGGGGCTGTAGCTAATTCCCATGGTGAGGAATTAGTGAGTGAACCATTGTGGGTTTGTTGTTGATGTTTGCATACTAGATGATTAGTGTGCATAGTCTAGCCTTCGGGGCTGTAGCTAATTCCCATGGTGAGGAATTAGTGAGTGAGTCACTAGGTCTCAAATGAGTGGGACTAGTGAGCTTAGTAGCCGTATCTGGAGGGATCGGTGAGCTTGAACTATATGTTCAAGAATAGTCGGTACCGCATGTGTAGGGTCTCATTGCATAAATATATGTATGGCGTATAATATGAATGGATGTATTCCAATATTATACGTGTGTTTGTGTTGTTGTTAAGTATAATTTGAGATTATACTTGTGCTTTATGTTGTTGTTTGAGCTGATGTGCTGTTACTGAATATGTGTTGCAATTAGGGTGATTAATGTGTTGTTTACTTAGCATTACATGTTGTCCTATAATGCTTGTTATATTGATTGAGGAACTCACCCTTACAACTATTTTTCAGGTAACGAGAAATGAGTTGAGTAGAAGCTAATGCTTGGAGTCTAGTGTAGTCTCCTTAGTGGGTCATGCTCTGATAGATGTAACATCGGGAGGGAACATTTTAATTATGTTGTTGACGGTTGTTGAACTAATTTACATGTGAATGTTACATGTGTTGCATGATTGAGTTGACCTCTATCCGCTGCGTAATTGTGCAAATACTTTATGTTTAAATTAAATAAATGAGCATGACTATTATATTGTTAAATGGTGTGGAATATGAGTGTGACACCCTTGGTGCATGATTACTCTGATTATATGTTTATTATTTTAATTATTTTTGGGGTATTTTAGGAGGGTGTTACATTAGTGGTATCAGAGCATAGTCGGTCGTGTCGAGTCGTAATTATTCTGTTTCCCTGTACGGGATAGGTGTTGTGTAACCCTATCAGTACTTATTGTTTTAGTTTGTTGGGTTTTCAGAATAGAGATGGCTGGAAGAGGTAGAGATGATGCTGCGATTGCTGAGGCTTTGGGTATGTTGGCTGGAGTACTTGGAGGAAATCCGAATGTTGTGGGAATGGGAGCTGCTCGTCAACTGAGTGAGTTCCAGAAGAACAACCCTCCAATGTTCAAGGGAGCATACGATCCAGATGGTGCTCAGAAGTGGTTGAAGGAGATCGAGAGGATCTTCCGAGTAACTGAGTGTGCTGATAACCAGAAGGTCAGGTTCGGTACACATATGCTGTCAGAGGAAGCTGATGATTGGTGGGTTGCTACCCGCACTGAGTTGGAATCTGCCGGGGATACTGAGATCACTTGGGCTGTGTTCAGGGAAAGGTTCCTGAGGAAGTATTTTCCAGAAGATGTCAGAGGAAAGAAAGAGATAGAATTTTTGGAATTGAAGCAGGGTGACAGGTCGGTTACTGAGTATGCTGCGAAGTTCACAGAGCTGTCAAAGTACTATATTCCCTATAATGAGGCTGCTGGAGAATTTTCGAAATGTGTGAAGTTTGAGAACGGGTTGCGTCCCGAGATCAAACAAGCTATTGGATATCAGAGAATCAGGGTGTTTTCTGACTTGGTTGACTGTTGCAAAATTTTTGAACAGGATTCCAAAGCCAGAGCGGAGAGCTATCAGCAGAGAGTTGATAGGAAAGGAAAAAACCAGAATGATCGTGGGAAACCGTATGCAGCTGGCAAAGGTTTTCAGAAGCATAGTGGGATGAAGAGGCCTAGTGGGGGAGACTCTAGTGCTCCTGCTAAGTGTTATAGATGTGGTCGGGCTGGACATCGTGTTCATGAGTGTACCAGTGCTGAGATGAAGTGTTTCAAGTGTGGAAAAGGTGGTCACTTGGCTGCAGAGTGCCGACTGAAGACTGTGACTTGTTTCAACTGTGGAGAGTTGGGTCATATCAGTCCCCAGTGTCCTAAGCCGAAGAAAGAGAATCAGTCAGGAGGCAAGGTCTTTGCTCTATCGGGTTCTGAAACTTCTGCAGACGATCGGTTGATTCGAGGTACGTGTTATATTAATGGCTTTCCTCTTGTAGCTATTATTGACACATGTGCGACTCATTCCTTTATATCTTTGGATTGTGCTGTGAAACTTAAGTTAGAGATATCTGAGATGCGTGGAAGTATGGTGATTGATACTCCTGCAAAGGGTTCAGTGACTACTACTTCAGTTTGTCTGAATTGTCCTTTGAGTATTTTTGGTAGAGACTTTGGGATAGACCTTGTGTGTCTTCCATTAGTGCAGATTGATGTTATCTTGGGTATGAATTGGTTGGTGTTTAACCGAGTCTATATCAACTGTTTTGATAAGACGGTGATATTTCCTGAGATTGAGGAAGGACAGAGTTTGTTTCTATCAGTAAGGCAGGTGAATGAGGAAGTAGCAGATGGAGCAGAGTTGTTTATGCTGTTAGCGACTTTAGAGGCTAAAGATAAACTGGTGATTCGTGATCTAGCCGTGGTGTGTGATTTTCCTGATGTATTTCTGGAAGAAGTGAATGAATTGCCGCCAGAGCGTGAAGTTGAGTTCTCGATTGATTTGGTACCTGGTACTAGACCGATATCGATGGCTCCGTATCGTATGTCTGCTGTCGAGTTAGCTGAATTGAAGAGTCAGCTGGAAGATCTGTTGGATAAGAAGTTTATTCGTCCGAGTGTGTCACCGTGGGGTGCACCAGTGTTATTGGTTAAGAAGAAAGAAGGTACTATGAGGTTGTGTGTGGATTACAGGCAACTGAATAAAGTGACGATCAAGAATCGGTATCCTTTGCCGAGGATTGATGATTTGATGGATCAATTGGTTGGTGCGAGTGTGTTCAGCAAGATAGATTTGAGATCTGGGTATCATCAGATACGTGTGAAAACTGAGGATATTCAGAAGACTGCTTTCAGAACGAGGTATGGACATTATGAGTATTCTGTAATGCCTTTTGGCGTGACTAATGCACCTGGAGTATTTATGGAGTACATGAATAGGATTTTCCATCTGTACCTAGATAAGTTTGTTGTGGTGTTTATTGATGACATTTTGGTGTATTCGAAATCGGAAGAAGAGCATGCTGAGCATTTGAGAGTGGTTTTAGGAGTTCTGCGAGAAAAGCAGTTATTTGCTAAACTGTCGAAGTGTGAATTTTGGTTAGAAGAAGTGAGTTTTCTTGGTCATGTGATTTCAAGAGGTGGTGTTGCTGTTGATCCTTCTAAGATAGAAGCGGTATCTAAGTGGGAAGCTCCTAAGTCTGTTGCTGAGATTCGAAGTTTTCTTGGTTTGGCTGGTTATTATAGGAAGTTTATTGAGGGATTTTCTAAGTTGGCGTTACCGTTGACGATGTTGACTAGAAAGGGGCAAGCGTTTGTTTGGGATTCAAAATGTGAAGAAGGTTTCCAAGAGTTAAAGAGAAGGTTGACTACTGCTCCTATTTTGATATTACCGAGTTCGTCGGAACCATTTGAGGTTTACTGTGATGCTTCATTGTTGGGTTTGGGTGGTGTGTTGATGCAGAATAAACAGGTTATAGCTTATGCTTCGAGACAACTGGGAGTTCATGAGAGGAACTATCCAACGCACGATTTAGAGTTGGCAGCTGTGGTGTTTGTTCTGAAGTTGTGGAGGCAATATTTGTATGGGTCAAGATTTGAAGTTTTCAGTGACCATAAAAGTTTAAAGTACTTGTTTGATCAGAAAGAGCTGAATATGAGACAGAGGAGATGGTTAGAATTTCTGAAGGATTATGATTTTGGTTTGAATTACCATCCGGGAAAAGCAAACGTAGTGGCTGATGCATTGAGTCGGAAATCATTGCATATGTCTATGTTAATGGTTAAAGAATTGGATTTAATTGAGCAGTTTCGAGACTTGAATTTGGTGTGTGAAAGTACTCACAATAGTGTTAAATTGGGAATGTTGAAGTTAACGAGTGGTATTCTGGATGAGATCAGAGAGGGTCAGAAATCCGATGTGCTTTTGGTTGATAAGTTGACTTTAGTAAATCAAGGTCAAGGTGGTGAATTCAGAGTTGACGAGAATGGTATTTTGAGATTTGGTAGTCGGGTGTGTATTCCGGATGTTACTGAGCTTAAGAAGAGTATTCTTGAGGAAGGACATCGTAGTGGCTTGAGTATTCATCTTGGAGCTACGAAGATGTATCATGATTTGAAGAAGTTATTTTGGTGGCCGAGAATGAAAAGAGAAATTGCGAGTTTTGTTTATTCCTGTTTGACTTGTCAGAAGTCAAAGATTGAGCATCAGAAGCCATCTGGGCTAATGCAACCGTTGGCTATTCCAGAGTGGAAGTGGGACAGTATCAGTATGGATTTTGTTTCTGGTTTACCGAGGACAAGTAAGAATTTTGAGGCTATTTGGGTGATCGTGGATAGATTGACGAAATCGACTCATTTCATTCCAATCAGAATGGATTATCCGTTAGAGAGATTAGCCGAGTTGTATATTGAGAAGATTGTAAGTCTGCATGGTATTCCGTCGAGTATTGTTTCGGACAGAGATCCTAGATTTACATCGAAGTTCTGGGAAGGTTTGCAGAAGGCTTTGGGAACTAAGTTGAGATTGAGTTCTGCATATCATCCGCAGACTGATGGTCAGACTGAGAGGACGATTCAGTCGCTAGAGGATCTTTTGAGGGCTTGTGTTTTGGAAAAAGGAGGTGCTTGGGATTGTTATTTGCCTTTGATTGAGTTTACCTACAACAATAGTTTTCATTCGAGCATTGGTATGGCACCGTTTGAAGCTTTGTATGGTAGGAGATGTCGGACACCTTTATGTTGGTATGAGTCCGGTGAGAGTGCTGTAGTTGGACCGGAGATTGTTCAACAGACTACGGAAAAGATTAAGATGATTCAGGAGAAGATGAGAATTGCTCAGAGTCGTCAGAAGAGTTATCATGATAAAAGGAGGAAGTCACTTGAGTTCCAAGAGGGAGATCATGTGTTTCTTCGTGTTACTCCGATAACTGGTGTTGGTCGAGCTTTGAAGTCGAAGAAGTTGACACCTCGATTTATTGGTCCTTATCAGATTTTGGAGAGGATAGGGGAAGTAGCCTATCGTATCGTTTTACCGCCGTCGCTTGCGAATTTGCATGAGGTTTTTCATGTGTCTCAGTTGAGGAGGTACATTCCTGATCCGTCGCATGTAATCCAAGTAGATGATGTACAGGTGAGAGATAACCTGACTGTTGAAACATCACCTATGAGGATCGAGGATCGAGAGTTGAAGCAGTTACGGGGTAAAGAGATTGCCTTGGTGAAGGTAGCTTGGGGAGGACCAGCAGGTGGCAATGTGACTTGGGAACTGGAGAGTAAGATGAAGGAGTCTTATCCAGAGTTGTTCGATTGAGGTATGTTTTCGAGGACGAAAACTCTTTTAGTGGGGGAGAGTTGTAACACCCCGATAATAATAAAATAATTATTTGAATTGAGTTAATAATTTAATTATTAATTTAATTAAATAATTGGAAATTTTATTATTATTATTTTTGGATTATTATTATTTTGGAAAATATATATATAAGTTGGAATTAAGGAAAAAGTCCCATTTAGAGTAAAAACATTTCACGTGAAACAGAGAAGCATCGTGAAAAGGGAAAAGGGCAGAGAAGAGGAGAAAGGAGCTGAAGAGCAAAGGTTGAAGAACGGAAAAGCTTGAAGCTCAAAGATTCGCCGGATTGATCAGGTAAGGGGGGTTTATCGTTGATTAATGGGTATTATGGGATCATATGTAATGGGTAGTGATAACCTTGATTTACCCTAATTGGGATTTGTTGAGTGCTGAATAATTGTGTGAATAAGTTGTGTAAAAGCTGAAATTGAGTCGGTATTTGTGTGAGTAGTGTTTTCCCGATCGTATAGCTTTTTACGGAATCGGAATCGGAGGTCCGGAAGTCCTCCAACGGCGGGAAATGCGGAGAATGCTGCATTCTGCCTTGTGTTAGCGCAGGAACTGCTGTTTTGTCTGCGTTAACCGGTTAACCCAGGGTGTTAACCGGTTAACACTGTATTGATTTGTGAAAATGTTGCAATTTTGCCTGCGTTAACCGGTTAACCCAGGGCGTTAACCGGTTAACACTGTTAAATTTTGGGCAGTGAGCGTGTTTGGCCTGCGTTAACCGGTTAACCCAAGGCGTTAACCGGTTAACACTATTGCAGAAGTGAAAAATTGTTGTTTTAAATGTTGTGTACCTATTTGAGGGTTGGTCTATGTTGGCCTATGGTGTAATAGGGATTAATTCCCGCTGTTTTGAGCAGTATGTGTATTATTGGAATGTACTAATATTGTGGTTGTTGTTTGGCATAATCTGACATGCTTATGTGATGAAATATTGATGATGTATAATGATATACCTGATGCTGTGAATGTATATATTATGCATGTATGTGTGAATAGACTGTTGTAGGGCTTAGAGTGTGAGCATATGCCTATTCTTGAATTATTATTGATGCTGCATTGCTAGATGATTAGCATGCATGGCATAGCCTTCGGGGCTGTAGCTAATTCCCATGGTGAGGAATTAGTGAGTGAACCATTGTGGGTTTGTTGTTGATGTTTGCATACTAGATGATTAGTGTGCATAGTCTAGCCTTCGGGGCTGTAGCTAATTCCCATGGTGAGGAATTAGTGAGTGAGTCACTAGGTCTCAAATGAGTGGGACTAGTGAGCTTAGTAGCCGTATCTGGAGGGATCGGTGAGCTTGAACTATATGTTCAAGAATAGTCGGTACCACATGTGTAGGGTCTCATTGCATAAATATATGTATGGCGTATAATATGAATGGATGTATTCCAATATTATACGTGTGTTTGTGTTGTTGTTAAGTATAATTTGAGATTATACTTGTGCTTTATGTTGCTGTTTGAGCTGATGTGCTGTTACTGAATATGTGTTGCAATTAGGGTGATTAATGTGTTGTTTACTTAGCATTACATGTTGTCCTATAATGCTTGTTATATTGATTGAGGAACTCACCCTTACAACTATTTTTCAGGTAACGAGAAATGAGTTGAGTAGAAGCTAATGCTTGGAGTCTAGTGTAGTCTCCTTAGTGGGTCATGCTCTGATAGATGTAACATCGGGAGGGAACATTTTAATTATGTTGTTGACGGTTGTTGAACTAATTTACATGTGAATGTTACATGTGTTGCATGATTGAGTTGACCTCTATCCGCTGCGTAATTGTGCAAATACTTTATGTTTAAATTAAATAAATGAGCATGACTATTATATTGTTAAATGGTGTGGAATATGAGTGTGACACCCTTGGTGCATGATTACTCTGATTATATGTTTATTATTTTAATTATTTTTGGGGTATTTTAGGAGGGTGTTACATTTATCACTACCCATTACATATTATCCCATAATACCCATTAATCGACGATAAACCCCCCTTACCTTAGTTAATCCGGCAATCTCTAAGCTCCAAGCACTTCTCTTCTCCAACCTTTGCTCTCTGGTTCTTCCTCTTTGCCCCTTTCTCCTCTTCTCTGCAGCTTCTCAGTTTTCACGTAAAACCTTTTTTACAAAATGAAAACTCTTTTTCTTTATTCCATCTTATATATTTTCCAATTTATATTATTATTCCAATAATAATAATAATAATAATAATAATAATAATAATCCAATTACCTAATTAAATTAATAAATATATTATTAACTTAATTTAAATAATTATCATATTATTATCGGGGTGTTACAATATCTCTCATAAATCTCAATACAAAAAATCCGCAATCGACCGAATTATTTTGCTGAGGACACTACACATAAAAACAAACAATATATATATAGTTAATTTCTTACAAACACTATTATAAGCAAAAAAACAAACACTATTATAAGCAAAAATAATATACTTAATATATACCTGAACTCTGACCCAGGGAATGTCCTTCCTATTACGATAATTCTTTTTCGATCTAAATTTTATTATTGCCCTAACAAAATAAAAACGTATATTGAGATCAATCTGACAGACATAATTAAATATACAAATACACACGAATATTTAGGGGAATTTCACTTACGCGTCAACCATCTTCTTCATACTCGGATATTTACTCCAATCACCCGATAACGAATCGAGATAATACACTATTAGTCTCGAAAGATCCATAGCAACCAACACCCAGTGACCACTGTAAAATAAAACAAAAATTTAGATGAATGAAAATTTTCTACGTAAAAGATATACATAGATTAGAATGAAATTATTAGAAAGAAAATCTAACCCGTTGCCAGAATTAAACGGTAAAAAATACAAACTGGGTGTAGTATTATCGCCGGCCGCCATGAATCTATCGACTAGATCATTCTTTACGGATGTTGGATTTTTCGTTATTAACGTTGCGTTGATACGGGAAGCAGCAATAAAATTGAAACGGTTACACAATTCAGTTCCCCGCATCAATGTTACATACATATACCTTAAATAGAAACATAATAAACATTAGACTACTCATTGAAATGTGTAAATAAATTGTTCAACTAAGTAAATTATAGATTGATCGGAGTACCATATGTATGTATGAATGACAGCGATGCCCAATTCGTCGTGTTCAAAAAGTTGTTGCATGTCCTCCTTTGCAATTATTTCGAAATGAGCAGCTCCGAAAACACCTTCATCAAAATCTATACTACGAATGGCCCCGTGCATAATATCGGACTCATCCACCATTTTCTCAAGACGCATCATAATTTGAGATTTTGTCTCGGACGTCGTTGGAATATCCTTAGCAACGCTTTTCAACTTTCGACCGGGAACCTAAAAATTCATATAAAATAAATCATGACTTTTTGTGATGCAACAGAATCGTTGCGTATATAATTCAATGGGTATATATATTTGTACCTCTTTTTGAGATGCAACCGACTCGATGCGTCTTGAAATCCCTTTACCAACTTTATGTGTGGGTCTTGTAGGAGTCTAACATTACCATGTAATAAGGATTGATTAAATATCATAATTGTAGCTGAATTGAAATGTGAATACTAAATATTCATAATCATTTAGAACATATATACCTCGGCATCAGGGAAAATTAGATCTGACGGCCAACCAACAAAGGATCCGACTGCATCTCGCATCAACGTTGTCTCTGAAACAACGTCAGGTAATGGTAGAAGGGCGTCCGTATCTAATACAAGGTCAACCGAAACTTTCATATATCCCACCGGGAGGGGATTATGGTGAAGTAATTCACCCGAAGTATTGTGCACTTTTCCCTTGCCAACTATGCGATAAGTTGGTGACGATAGATACAGCTGACAAGGTGAAATGCCCTAAACCAATAATAAATGTTATTGTTAACGTGTATATGTGTCAAGTAAAAAGTGCTATTTTAATTTCATAATAACATATATAATTACCTCGGGAAATTTCGGTTGACAATTGATACTAGCTCGGTCACTAGTATCTTTTGCCTCGGAAGCGCACCTTTCCTCTCTATACCTTGCATTCTCGTTTTGCAGTTGGAGTACTTGTGCCCTTAACTCCGCCAAGGTCTCCATCACCTCTTTGTTGGTAGGATTTTTTGTTTTTGGTTTTTTATAAAATGACGACGGAGTCACACCAAAACCCTTACCCCTCACACGACCGGAATACTCAGGAACATTTAGTACTCGACTAAGTATGCTCCTGCAATCCTGGACCTCGGTTGAAGGTAAGGTTTGGGATAAAGTCTCCTGAAATATTATTAGAGGAGATTAAAAATGAATTATATGTCTAACAAAATTTTCGATATAATTAAAGAAATAATGTTACATATACTTACACATTCGTCATAAACATTTTGGACCGCTTCAACGACAGCCCCATCCTTCCCAACCCGAGCAGCCTTCTATAATACGTGCTCCGGAAGAGATGTTGCGTCACTTTTCTCCTCGGCTAGCTACACATTGAATTAGATTATAAGATCATCAATTATAACATATTGTGACAATGTATAAGCTCATAGCATTTGAATATACTCACAATTCTTTGTTGTAACCGTGCATATCCCGTACGCCCTTTTTTGTACGGATACGCGGGTTTTGATGCCCTTTTCCGATTTTTGTCGCTTACTTCCTAGATAAAAAAGTTTAAGGCATATTAGAACCAAGTAACTTAACAATTGTATAATACCATAATTAATAGACATTACATGGAATTTTTCGTTTCTTCGTTTGGCGACAAAGTTATCCCATTCATCGGCTGAAATAATCTCGGCATACGTCATTGGCCGTTCTGCTTCAACAAATTTTCCTTCCTCATCCTTGAGAAATTTGTTGGACAAAAAGGATCGAAATCCTCAGAGTTTTTTTCCGGCCAATTGAATACAATATTTTTGCCGGCTTTCATCGATGTGAAAGGATCTCTAAAAAACATACACATGGAGTGTGTTATTATAAAGTAATATTATAACAATATATGGTCAACAAATAGTCAACAAAAAAAACATATAACAATATATGGTAAGTACCTGTATCTCCGACCATATTTTTTCTTTGCCAACCTTCAAGTCCGGACTTCTCCAATTATCACATGTAATCGGAATATGTTGTCGAACAAGGAAACCAATGTAACTTGCCAACATTGAACCGTTAGGCTCAATTAGTTGGTCTTCAGCACTCCAATGTACTTCAAATTTTACACCCTTGTCTCTTGCACGAATGATTGACTTCATAACAGTCAATCCTCGTTTGATTTCTTTTTCAACATTGTTACGTGATCCATTCGCGTCATGGGTATCGTCTTGGTTAGCCATTTTATCTGTAATATAGAAATGATTCAATAAGACCCAAGTAAGACAATGATTCAATACATGAACACATTCATATACCTTCCATTTCTCTCATGTTACAACAATCTAAACTCTTTTTTTTATCATTATTGAATACAAACTCACACACACCTACTGCATGCAAAAGACCAATGCAAACTTATGGTGTTTGGAACATGAACAAACTTGCATCCATAATCATCAAACTTCCAAGCACAAGCTCAAACACACTTCAAATGATATCAGTTTTCAATCAGAAATAAAAAACTCAGTTTGCCCTAAACAACATTAATCAACATAATGCACAAAATGTAAAACTAAGTTTAGAAAATGCCCTAATCAAACACATGAAGAAAGTGAACGGTAACGATGGAGAAGAGAAATACCTTCAAGGTGACGGTAACGATGGAGAAGAAAGTGAACAGTGACGGTGGACGCAGATAACTCAGTGAACGTGAATGCAGCAACAGAAAAAGGCGACGGCGACGATGACGGTGAGGGAGGGAGAACGAACGGAGGACGAGAGTAATCGCAGTAGAGAGCAATCGCAGTAGAGAGAAAACCCAGTTACGTAAACGAAATAGCTTATAGAGAGGGAAAATAAAGAGACATGCAGTATATGTTATAATTTTAATGTTTACTAAAGGGGACCTTAGAGGGCGCTTTTTTAAAAAAAGCGTCCTCTAAAGGGGGCCTAAGAGGGCGCTTCTGAAAGCGCTCTCTAAGACTTTCCAAAAGCTCCTTCTAAACTGAAAATGTACATGGACTTAGAGAGCGCTTTTTTAAAAGCACCCTCTAAGGGTAACCTTAGAGGGCGCTTTCACTAAAGCGCCCTCTATTGTTGTCCCTCCATTTCCAATTTTTTTTTTGGCTTCACTTTAGAGGGCGCTTTGTTACAAAAGCACCCTCTAAAGGGGGCCTAAGAGGGCGCTTCTAAAAGCGCTCTCTAAGGCTTTCCAAAAGCGCCTTATAAACTGGAAATGTACATGGACATAGAGAGCGCTTTTTTAAAAGTGCCCTCTAAGGTTACCCTTAGAGGGCGCTTTCAATAAAGCGTCCTCTATTGGTGTCCCTCCATTTCCTCATTATTTTTTCGCTTCACTTTAGAGTGCGCTTTGTTACAAAAGCGCCCTCTAAAGTGCGATGTCTATTCCAATAGTATGCTCCTTATTTTTTCTCTTCACTTTAGAGTGCGCTTTTGTAATAAAGCGCCCTCTAAGGGGCGCTGTCTATTCCAGTTTTTGGCGTAGTGCTTTTAGTTTTGTTTTTATGTTAAAAATGGGTGTTTATTTATGGGTTGTTTTTTGAGAGGGATTTGAGTCAAGTTTGAGACAAGTGGGTTTTATTTGGTTTACACACTTTTTCTTGGGATTTTTTCTCTTACTATTTTTTATCCACCATTTTCAATCAAACTTTGTTTATTGTTATCATTTTCTATTTATTGTTGACTTATTATTATATTTGTTTGGTTGATGAAATCTATTAAATCATGACCATGGTTGTTTAGAGTTGATAAAACTTTCAATGTATCAAACCTATTAATGATTGATCAATGAATCATTCATGATACTTTGAGGCATTGATAAGTTGCCTCTATTTCAACCATACTTGAGTCATTTGATGCATATATGAAACCATTCTCTTTATACTAACTTGCTAATCCATTTGCTTATTGTGATTCCACTAACCACTAACTATTAACTTCTAACATTTATATTATTGCACTTTATTTTCTTTGCTACTTATTTGCTCATAATTTATTTTATTGTTCATTTTATTTCAAGTACTTTATGTTTATGTCCATTATTATTTATCCATATATCATTTATATTATGCTAATTTATTTTCTCTCTTATTATCTTGCTAAATAAATAAAAAAAGAGTAAAAACAAAAGAAAGAAAACAAGTCATAATTATTTGAGTGATATAATCTCCTATTTTTCAAAATATTGATAGTTGGAATTGGGGTTGTATAACTTTCTTTGTTATAAATCTATTGTTAGATGATTATTAATCATCTTCAATACCTTGCATCAAATGATAAGTTATCCCTTGATGTGCCATATTTTGAATCTTTTAACCTATAGATAAATAATTCTTAAACGTTCACTTTGCACATATTATTAACCACTAACTATATTTCACTAACTTTATTTACTACTAACCTTTGTTATTGTGATTTTGTTACCATTGAATTGTGGGTTATTTTATTTCATCATACTCACTAACCATTGTCTTTGTGATATTATTATGTTTACCTTGTAATTTACTCTTATGTCATTACCTTGTAATTTACATTCAAGTACTCATTATCACCACCATCATCATTGTATAAACTCATCATGCATGTTTATTATTGTCATTTATCTTTATTGTCACCATACTTTAAAAACAACAAAAACATGATAAAATGATAAGACCAAAAACAAATCATTTCACTTAATCATCTTGGACTTAGAGGATCTCATCCTAAGACCTTCACTTGGAGGCTTTTTTCCATTATCTTTGTGATACTTTGTGAGCGTTGGATTCTCATCCCTAACTTACATTTATGTTGTAAGAATGACATCATGGCACCACCTTAGGGGGACATGTTTGTAATACCATTATCATTTTTTTTAGCTTAGGTCACTTTTGCACACACAAGGCTTTCTCTTGGGTTACCTTACAATGAGACTCTCTATTTTCTTGTTAGTTACTTTGCATTCATGTTGCATAAGCCAAATTTCATAATCAAATAAACCAAACCCTTGATCCAACATCAAGTGGCATTTTCATAATCAAACTCAAAATACAATAAAATTACGATTATTATTGTGCGCCACGAGCCTTAAGTGATGGAGAATGAGTAATAATGGAGCATTCCTACACTTACTCTGATTATCTTAGACGCAAGACACTTGACTTGTTGTCTAGAATAATCACCTCCGTCCATAGACTTTAGTACAATATAATCACAAATATTATTTTCATAAAACCCTTATCCAAGGTAAAAATAATACAACTCATCAAACTCATTTTTTCTCCTTAGGGCATCATCCTGAAAACCCTTTTCTCAAAGGTAAAATCAATCAACACACAACATTTTCTACTCCGAACTACAGGGCTTTGATTCCTCATCCTCGAATGAGTGATACGTGGACACAAGGGACTAAATCCTTGGCGAGCACAATAATGAAAAAACCCCAAAATCCCTCTCTCTCACACACATTCTTTTTGAAAATAAAACAATAATGAGATAAATCCCTGCATACGTAAACAACCCAAATGGTTCCCATGGAGTACCATGGACGTGAGGGGTGCTAATACCTTCCCCTTGCGTAATCGACTTCCGAACCCAAACCTCAGTTGCGAGACCGATTCCTTATTCTTTTTTGCACTTCATGTGTGTACCTATCTTTTTGAGGGTTTTATCGACTATTTCCCCTCGCCTCACCGATAGAGGCATACAAATAAATTTATATGGCGACTCTTCTGATTTTGCCTCCCTTTGGCATCTTTTTGATCCCAATTTCGTTATCGAGAAATTCCGGTAGCGACAGGGTGTGTAGGTTTCATATATAAGTCCCATTAGATATCAAATCACACAAAAATTTGGATTATAATTGATAGTACAATCTAGATCATGTGTTAGTTTATGCACAAAGATCAAGTTAAAAATAAATTCAGGTATAAATAACACATTATCTTACTTAATGTTATTATAAAATATGAGTTTTCCTTTGATTTCCACCAGAACTGCATTCTCAGTCAAAACTGTGATATAAAAAGGTTTATCAATTTTTTGAAGAGAGTATAAGGGGGTCATTGAAGGAAAATTGTGATCCAAAACACAACGGAAATTAATTTTTTTTCTTTGGTGATCCTTACGAATGGGCGTGATCAGTGATAGAAACCATTACCCCTTGTGGTGATTGAAACCTTTGATGCAGATCTAAGGAGTGATCACGAGTGTTGAATGGTGACAATGCCTCTACTCAGTCCACACGAACGAATTCCTTCAGTCTCAGTGCTAGCTGCTACGAATGAAGACTTTGAGTGAGAGAGAGAGAGAGAGAGAGAGAGAGAGAGAGAGAGAGAGAGAAACAAAATTTCATCAAGTGAAATGCTTCTACACAAGGGTTCTATTTATAAAACCACTTATATGGACTTTAAGGTAAAAAGTCCACTTAAGTGTATGTGGCCCATATCTTATGGTATACCGAAAATCATTTAAGTGCGTGGTACCTTACCATATTTTATATTCTACTTAAGTGCATCATATCTTACGATGTTCTACAATTCACTTAAGTGCATTGTACCTTACGGTGTTACTTATTTACTTTATCTCTCATCAATTCGTCCTTTTGTGTGTGACCTGTAACACCTCAAAATTTTCCCTCCTCTCTTGGGACTAGCTTAACATATTGCATATCATTTTTAGGAAATTAGACATTACATATTGCATATCATGTGGTCACATTGTGCAAATCATCCTCATAAGTCTTGGTCAGAAGATAAGAGGTTGAGATTCAAGCCTGGGGGGTTTTCATTGAATGGACTGGATCATTAGCCATCTGAGGATGTGTACTTTCAAATTAGGGTTTTTGATTCTCAAGGAGATTGGTCTTCATCTTGGTTGAAATGATACATCATCATCATCATCATGGTCTTGTTGTCATTCAGAAGATTCAAGAGATTGATCAGATATCTTGGGATTAGGGTTTTGACCACTAGTCAACCCTAATCAGTTGTATTGGGCCAATCAGGGCCTGGCATGGAGATGGGGTCTATAATGGATATGGGGATTATTTCATGATTGTATTGAGCTTATGGAGGCTAGGGTTTCATCATTGAGCCATTTCATCAGGAGTTTGAGGCTCAACTTGATCAGTGCATTGCCAAATTCATCTATCAATTAGAAAAGTCAACTGTGGTCAATTGGGCCTGATTTTATGGACTTGGAGGTGGGAGAGGGTTGGATACACTTCATTCATGTCCAAACAAGTTTCATTTGGCATTTCAAACATCAAGAATGAAGAAAATAAAGTCAGGAGAAAACTTTCCAAAAATAGAAAGTGACCTATAATTGAAAGTTTCTAAAAATGGAAAGTTTTTCACCTCAAAATTACATGTCCAAAAATGCTTCAAATGAAATTTTGTTCAACATGAAAGTTGTAGATCTTGCTCTCACCTTTCCAAAAAGTCCAAGTACTTGAATTTCTCATGAATGGTTGGCAAGATATGATCAGATCATTTTCCAAAAATGCCTAAATTCAAAGTGGCATAACTTTCACATGGAATGGCCAAATTGGGTGATCTTTCTTTGAGAAAACCACATTTCACATGTACTTTCATGATGCATGGTCACATTTCATCAAAAATCATCATGGCAAAATGTCATTTTTCAAGTGATTCCTTTTGAAATTGGTGGGAAAAATAGGCAATTTGAAAAATACATGGCATTTCCATACAAAGCCTATTCCAACACATCACAAACATCATTTTGGACTTGCATGAACTGGTTTTACACTGTTACATTGCCTAATTTGCAAAAGGCCATTTTGGACATTTCACTTAAAGGTGCATTTCACTAATTTCATTTGATTTTGTTAATTTGGATTAGCAAGTGGATTAAGGAGTCAGTATAAAGGCTTAATTATAACAGAAATCATAATCACATTTCATTTTTCAAGATCTAACCAATTTTCCCTCCAAAAACCTCTCAATTCTCTCAAAACCTTTTTTACATTTTTCATCATTTTCATCAAGATTCATCATCCATAGTGTGAATTCGTGCTTGATCTATCATCTACCAGTGATTGTGTGCATCTGTTTCACAAATTCAAGGCAAAAACATTGAGGAATTTGGACTGTTGCAATTTCACTCATCCATGGCATTTTGTTAATTCTTGCATCTGGAGCACAATTGAGCTGAGGCACGTATTCCAATCAACTTCCACATCATTGAGCTTCTTCTGTTTTCACATTTCGGACCTTGAAGAGCACGATTCAACATCTGCCATCATCACAAGGTAAATTTTCGATCTCCTTAATTGCTCAAATCATGACATGGCTTTGATAGATCTTTCAACGTAGAGTAGCATGCAACTTGTGGTTTTGAATTTGGTTGAGTATCTAGTGAGAAATCTTGGATTTAAGTTTGATGTGCAAATGTTCTTTTGCTCGATCCGTGCAGCATAGTTAGAATTAGGTCAAACTAAGTCCATATCCATGATGTACGTGATTAGACGGTTCCATTGATATATCACATGATCATTTTGGTTGAGAAATGTTCTTGACAATTTTCTGGAAATTTTGTTGATGTTCTTGATGAAGAACACTCTCTAGGACGTGTTCAATCCGTTTTTGCCTTGCCTTGTGTTTGAATTCTGTTTCCCGCCACCACTGACCAATCACGCTTCGCCAACAAATAAAATGAAACGGCGCGTTTTGGCTTCGCTGAAGCTTATTTACAAAATTGCCATTATTTCATTTAATTTCATTTCATTTCTTTTTCTTTTTCATTTTTCATTACATTTTGATCACATAACTTCAAAAAATCATAAGTTCTTCAAAAATAGTCCAAATTTGATGAGACTTTTTGCATTATTCTCCTTGTGATGTGTAGTTTTTATGGTGATTTTTATTATTTTTGTGCACGTGTAGAAAAATAAATTGCCTAGGGTTTGATTGAATGTGTCCAATTTGTGTACACCATGCCATTTCATTCATAAAATGATGATGCTTCCATAGAAATTGATGAAATTTTGCATGCATATTCTTGACTCTTTGCTGGTGATTTTGATGTATAGTTTGCAATTTTTGGATCCCTGGTTGATGAGATATGAATTTTTGATTAGAGGTGTGACAATTTGTATCACACCATGCTTTGTGCAAATTCTTGATTTTATTTTCAATGCTTGTTGAACTTGAATTGAGCTGGATTTTTGCATGAGAATACTTGTGAATGTCTAGAATACGTGTGAATTTTTCTGGAAATTTTGAAGGCATTTCCTATTTGATTGATATTTTCTCCCCTGTTTGGTCATTTGTTGATTTTTTGTGACACATGTTGGTATTTGATTTGTGAAATTCTGGTCATTAATTGGATGGATGTGAAATTTGACATGTGAATTCTAGACACATTATAGGTTATTGTGGTTTTGATCCCATTCATTTATCATATGTTGTGGCTGTTTTATGATTTAGGGAAGTTGATGCTTGTTTTGATGCCTTGTGTTGGCTTGCTTGAAATTATGCTGATTTCTGATTTTCATTGACCTAGTTCCTCTTGTCCAAATGAGTTGAAATTTGATAGGCTATTCATTCAATGTGTCCTGTTTAGGCTTAAATTTTTGTGGAATTTATTGAAATGTTTTGATGTAGATTTGATTGAGATCATTCTGTTTGGTCCTTTGAGGTTGCAAATTGCATGTTTTGTACCTTTTCTTTCATGAAATGATAATGGTGAATGATATGAGCATGGGACCAATTGGATTTGTTTCTAAATTGATTGATTGTGATTTTGGATAATTTTCACTTTCTGTTTTGGATTTTTGATCTCATTTTGACCCTAGGCTTGTCCTAGTGGTCTTGTTTCTCACATTTGAGTTTGGCTTTTCAGGATGAGATGCAAATGCTTAAAGGAGAATAATGCAAGTTGATTAAATTGAGTTTGGTTGCTTGTTGTAAACTAACTTGTGTGTTTTGTAGGATGCTTGGCTCAATTGAGTTGATTGTGCTTTGCACATGGCATTGCTTGTACATTGTGTTGTCTGTTAACTTTGCTGTTTGACTATCTGAGCTGAATACTAATTGTGCTAGATTGATTTCAGGTACATTAGTTGCTAATAGTTCCTTGAGAACTTGCTTGCTGTTGCTTGGTTGTATAAACCAATTGAGGTAGTTCTTACTAACTCCATGTAGTCTGGAAGACCTGGCCTGTTACTTGGCCAGGCACCTGTCTGAAGTCCTCCTTAAGAGGCAATGCTTGTGATTATTTATTTTTGTCCCCAAGCAGGAAAAGGACCTTTGTTAAGGCAATTGGCAGATCAAAGAGATGTGCAATCCATCTCCTGCTATTCTTGTTGAGTCATCCCTTTGCTCACACAACTGGTGTTGATGCATTAGGACATTAACCCAAGATCTTGTACAGTTGTACAGTTGTGTCAGAGTCATGAGTGTAGAAGGGTTCCCACTTTCTGAACCCACGCTCCTTTGTCTAAAGCTCTCCCTGACCAGGGATAAGAGCTGTGAAGTCCAATCTTCACTCACCTTTCATCAGCTTCACCCTGACTCTCAATGTCAGGGTTAAGAGCTAACACTACCCTTGTACAGATGACTTGCTTTGGCAGTCTAACCCTTTGTTTGAGCCAACTTTGACTGGATATAGTGTGTGCTAAATGTTAATGTTTTCTTTGTTTTGCTTATGCTTGCATGCTTGCTTTGCCTGGTTAGGATAGCTTGCTGTTGTGCAAGTAGATAGAAAACTCAACCTAGGACCATTGTGGAATACATGATAACTATTAGGCTCGAGTCAGCTCCCTTCTAGTTTGTCATTTCCCGGTCTCTGGTTAGGAGAAAGTTTCTCCCCTGTTTAGAGGAACTACGTTGCCCTGATCCTCATACCAGATGAGGTACGTAGGCAGGAGGTCGTGCGAGATCTCTCCGGGCACCCTTTTTTTTCTTTTTGTGTGTGTTTGCTTGACAGTTGCTAGGCTCGAGTTCCCGACTCCTTAGTAACTTGTTGTTTGCCTTCTTGTGTGTGTAGGAGATGGATGTAAGCCCAGTGATTGGCATTCCGTATCCTCTTGTTGTGTGCTTGGAGTCCGGTATAAGTCCATCAAGTGGCATCTGGTTTCCAGTGTGGGTTGTTTGGTTCGGAAGCTGATGTAAGTCCAACGATTGGCGTTCAGGTTCTATGTTTGCCTGTTTGTGTGTTTGTTTTGACGTCTCAGCGTTTGTACGTGTGTTTTGTTTCGGCGTGCGTGAGCCGAACTACGGTAGCTCTGATTCTCATTCCAGATGAGATACGTAGGCATAGGATGCGATGTCCTAGCGAGACCGTTCCTCTCTTCTCCCACCTGTGTTTCTTGTGTGTGTGATGTTTGTTTTAGCAACCTTAACCTATCTTTTGAGCGTGGATCCCGTAGAGTACTACGGATGCGTAGGGGTGCTAATACCTTCCCTTCGCATAACCGACTCCCGTACCCTTTCTCTTTGGTCGCGAGACCATGTTCTTTCCAGGTTTACTTCGAGCGTTTCCTTTCCCTCTTTGGGATAAATAACGTACGGTGGCGACTCTGTTTGTTTTTGTTTTAGCCCGCCGGTTGTTTTTCGCGGATGCGACAACTGGCGACTCTGCTGGGGACTATAGAAGTTGACCTCTTGCTGGTCCATCTTCCCTAAGCGAGTCTCTCCTAGCGTTCTAGGATAGTTTAGGTTGCTTGTGCCGCTTTATTTATTGCATTTATTATTCTGACTGTGTATATATTTGCATAAATATTTGCATGCATCATACTATCATGTTGCCGTCCTCTGTGCAGGTGGTTCCTCTGTTTTGGGGTGGGTGTTCTGAGTGGGGCTAAAACCCAGGCCCGAGTGTACACCTAGGATTAGTGTGGTCTCATGTTGCCTCCTTCATGTTAGGTCAACATGTGATGGGCAATATGATGTACCACAAGCCGGACGAGGTTCTTTTGAGGTAATTCTTCCTCTGTGGAGTATCCACTTTGGTTGAGCGACTTCATCTGGACCATTGACTCTGGTGACCGATCATTTCCCGGATCTTTGGTTTAGACGATCTTAAGGGAGCTACAATGGCACACCCGAAAGGGCAAACCCATTGAGTATCTTTGCTCGATTGTCGAGATTATTATCCGCCTTAGGATGACCTGATTAGAATTTACCTGTGAGGGGAGGGTGTTTCTTTCAGATGCATGTTCAGATGGTGACTTTGATGATGACTTGTGGTTTCGTTGATCAGAGTCCTATTTATAAGTCGGATTTATGGCCATTTCTTTCTGAGACGCCGAAGTACTGTCCGAGTTATTTATCAGTGGGGATCCGTTTATTTCAGGATTCCCCGGGCCGATTCAGAGATTATTAAGGTTATCTGCTCAGAGATTGTTTGGTGATGATGATGATGGTGTATCTTCCAGTTCCGTTTATTTCGGAATCCCTTGAGTTGGATTTGTGGTTACATATTCCTTCAGATGGTTGTGATCAGTTCAGAAATCAGACTCAGAGCAACAGATGATCAGATGGCTTGGAGGATGGCAATGCATTGCATTCATTCATCAGCATCATTACATATTGCATTTACCTGCATCTAACACATGTTTATCCATATGAAGGGACATTTTTATCGAGATTCTGGTTGAGAGACTTTCTGCTCAGATATGAGGACCGGTTTGAAGGACGATGTTGTCTATAGTTTCTTTGACCCAGAGATCGGTGTGCTAAAGGAGATGATAGCATTGATTACACCCGACCATGTGGGGATGTTCAGAGAGGCATACGGTAGTATCCTGAAGATGGTTTTTAGACTCACTGACCGCGACAGGAGTGCCATTCATACTCTTCTCCAGTTTTACGACCCGGGTCTGAGATGTTTTGTGTTTCCAGATTATTTGTTGGGACCTATGATGGAGGATTATGCTAGCATTCTGGGTATTCAGATCCGTGATCAGATTCCTTTCCATGCTACTAGGGTGGAGCCTGACGTCCTTGGGATTTCCCGTGCTCTTTATTTGAGTCCGGGGATGACCAAGGAGGGTTTGAAGGAGAAAGGAAAATTACCTGGATTTCATTTGAGTTTCTTGGAAGCTAAGGCCAAGGAACATGCTGCTGCGGGTAACTGGAGGACGGTCTGTGCTTTGATTGCTGTAGGCATTTATGGTGTCATTCTGTTTCCTAATCAGAAGAGCTTTGTGGACCATAATGCTATCAGATTATGCATACAGAGGAACCCTATTCCTACTCTGATCGGAGATGTTTACTACTCGGTTCATAACAGGAACGAGAAGCGACGTGGTGGTTTGATCAGGTGTTGTGCTCAGATGCTATTCAGATGATTTATGGGGTATTTGCCTTCCCGAGGTGTTTTTGCTTCTCTGGATCCTACGGTCAAGTGGTCAGTCAGGTTGATGGGTTTGCGGGCTGCTGATATAGCATGGACTCATAATGGTATGGCTGGACGGGATTTCATTTGCGGTTGTGGGAGTCTTCCCAATGTGCCTCTCATAGGAGTTCAGCGTTGCATCAATTACAACCCGATGCTTCTCAGGAGACAGATGGGGTTTGCTGTGGAGGGCCCTCCTCTTAGTCGAGAGATTCAGGAGTCCTTTTACTTCCCGATTGATGGCAATCAGGCCAAGCTGAGGCACGTGTTGGATGAGTGGCGTGACATCCAGAGAAAGGGCAAGGTTCCTTATGGCAAGGTCAATAGCCGGTATTTTCCTCCATTTAATGATTGGCTGCGGAAGAGAATTGAGATTACACATCTACCATTTCCTGGAGGTGGTCCTTGGTGTCCTATGATCGAGGGTCCGCGTTCTTCTGTCAGTATGGAAGAATTCCTCGAGAAGAAGAGAGCCAGATATCAGTTGCTTGCTGAGAAAGCGGAATTGGAGATGAGTGTCGCTCGTATTCAGACGACTAATCAGGAGATTAGAGTGAAGATGGAGGGCCAGGATAAGCAACATGCCTTGGAAGCAAAGTGCTTTGAGATGGATACTGCCTATTACGGGAAGATCAGCCAAGCCCTAGCGTCATCTTCCAGAGAGCACGACATCACTAAGGAGAAGCTAGCCAGAGCTGCAAAGGTTATTGAAGATCAGAAGAGGAGGCAAATTCTCGTGAGGGATCAGAGGGATGACAGAGTCAGAGTTCTCATTGCTGAGTGGGAGGCAAAGCTGAAGGTCAAGGAATCAGAGAACCTGAAGATCATCGCCGAGAGAGATCATTACATTGCTGAGAGAGATCATTACTTCAGGCAGATGAAGATTCATCAGAAAGAGGTGGGGAGATTACAGCAAGAGAACACCGAGCTCAGGTTCGCCGCGGAGTTCGCGAAGATGGTTGATGATATAGGCCCGTCTGTGGGACCCTCATCAGGCTAGCCTTTCTCATTTGTGTGAATTACCGTCAGGCATGTTGACGGAATTCATTTGCTTGTATTCCTTTCCCGATTCTGGAGACTTGTATCTGATTTGATGTATGACTATGGCACTCTTTGTGCATTTTGCTATGTGATGGTTATTTTCATTCAATGATCGATCTTCAAGCTTTATTTGCTTTACTGTATGCACTCACACAAGCACACACATGGTTGGGGGTATTTTTATGAATCATATATCTCTGATCTGTATGATGAAATCAAGTGCTAAATGTCAGAATATTGCTGCCGAATTATTATTTGTCTCGATGAAGCCAGGATCAAGAGACAAAGTGTTCCTCATGTGGATAAACACTGCATTCATGCATGATTATAATAACTTGTGTTTTATTTTGCAGGTATCAGTTCTAACGTGCTTGGTTGTTTCAGGAACCATTGCTCGCGCTCGCAGAGTTGTACCTTTGCACTCAACCCGTCCTCACAGATACTTCACCAGACGCAATACTCCCAGACTGATGGATCTCCCGAATACAGATATCCTCGAGCTGAAGGACAAGATGAATGAGCTGATCAACATCATGCAAGGTTTTGCAGTTGTTCAGAAGACTCTAGCTGATAAGGTTGAGATGCTTGAGCAGGCTTCTGTTGCGAACAGCGGTGTAAACCTGGATGGAGTCTCCAACCAGGGGCTGGGTGGCTCAAGAGATGGTGGAAAAAGAACAACGGTGGGTGCGGTGAATAATGCTGGAGGTTTTGGTGCTGCTGGTGGTCAACCTGGCCAAAACTTGAGGATAGTCTATTCCCTCCTTTCTTCGGAGTTGATGATGACAGAGAGGAAGATAGAGAGGCGGATCAGTTCTCAATGCATAATGAACCTTTTGGTCAGTACGGTGCCCCACCGCAGAACAAGGAGATCCAGCTGCTGGCTGAGAAAATCAAGGCCTTGGAAAGCTATGCCACTCCTGGGGTGGTCAATATGTCAAACATGGGGCTGGTAGAGGGGATTGTGATCCCACAGAAATTTAAAGCGCCCGCGTTTGATCGGTATAATGGGAGTTCCTGCCCCGAGACTCATCTACAAGCATTTGTCCGTAAGATCTCTGCATACACCATGGACCAAAAGCTGTGGATGTACTTTTTCCAGGACAGCCTGTCCGGAGGCTCACTGGAGTGGTACACCAAGCTCAAGTCCTCAGATATCAAGAACTGGCAAGATCTTGGGGACGCGTTCTTTAAACAGTATCAGTTCAATGCTGATATGGCTCCGAGTCGTACCCAGCTGCAGGGTATGTCTCAGAAGAATAGTGAAGGGTTTAAAGAATATGCCCAAAGGTGGAGGGAATTGGCTGCCCGAGTGCAACCTCCACTAGTTGATCGAGAAATGTCTGATTTGTTCATGGGGACCCTGAAAGGGGCGTTTGCCGAAAGAATGGTTGGTTGTCCGGTCACCAACTTTTCAGATATAGTTGTGGCTGGGGAGAGGATTGAGAGCTGGCTGAAGCTCGGAAAGATTCAAGGGGGTAATGCTTCATCTTCAGGATCGAAGAAGCCCTTCAGTAATGGCCAGAGGAAGAAAGAAGGGGATACCAGCGCGGTATACGCACAAAGAGGACCCACTAGGGATTGTTACTTCCAGCACACTACTGCAGTAACTATTCCTGCTGAGCATCAACCTACACCACAACAGCAGCAACAACAACAGCAACAACAAAGACAACCATTCCAGCAAAGGCCTCAGAGAGCTGGATACCAGGTCAGGGGAAGGGCAAATGATAGGCAGTTTGACAGGCCGCCTATGACTTATTCCTTCTTGTTAAAGAAGTTGATGGATTTGGGGTTAGTACAGTTGAGAACTCTGGCACCTTTGAGACCTGATCAGAGGCCAGCCATTTATGATGAGAATGCTAAATGCGAATTTCACTCAGGTGCACCCGGACACAACGTAGAGAACTGCAAAGCTTTTAAGCACGTAGTTCAAGACTTGGTGGATTCGAAAGCTATCAACTTTGCACCATCTCCCAACGTTAATGCTAATCCCATGCCCGCGCATGGTCAGAGGGGGGTGAATGCTATCTCTGAGGAAAGTAGGTTTGGGATGTCTACTGTTGATCAGTTGAAGACTCCTCTGGCTGAGGTCAAGAGGCAATTGTTGTTGAATGGGGTTCACCCGGGCTGTGATATTGATTGTGTTGAGTGCACTGTTGTTCAGAATGGGTGTGAACTATTGAGGAAGACTGTCCAGGTCCTGATGGACGATGGGAGTATTTTGATTGAGAAGGTTGATGTGGGAAAGGATGAAGTCTCTACCATAACAATTTATTTTGACCCGGTGGATTTGTCTACTCTAGCTGAGGCGGCTCCAGTTAGCATCACGGTACCTGGGCCAATTCCGTATGACAAAGATGATGTCGTGCCTTGGCATTATGGTGGAGAGGTCTACTGTAATGGGGAGAAGGTGGAAGAACAAGCTGTAAGTGAAACCACCATTTCAAAGGTGGATAATGCCGGTCCCAGCGGTTTCACCCGCAGTGGAAGACTGTTTGCTCCGGATACCTTGAGGGGTGGAGAAGGAGAGAAAGAGAAAAAAGAAAAGGCCGAGGCTTTAGCCAGGGCAAAAGGGAAAGCAGTGGTTGGTGATAGTACTCCAGTGGTGACACCGGCGCCAGTTGGGTCGGAAGAGAAGCTTGATGATGATGCAGAGGAATTCTTGAGAATCATCAAGAAGTCTGAGTACAAGCTGGTGGACCATCTGCAACAAACTCCCTCAAAAATATTTATTATATCTTTGCTGTTAAGCTCTGAGGGGCACAGGGAGGCTTTGATGAAGATCCTGAAGAAAGCCTATTTTCCTCAGGAGATAACAATAAACCAGTTGGAGACGGTCGTGTCTAACATGCATGCCAGCCATGGTTTGGGTTTTACAGACATGGACCTGACTGTAGATGGGAGGAATCATAATCATGCGTTACACATCGCCATGGAATGCAAAGGAGCCGTGCTTTCGCATGTGCTGGTTGATACCGGCTCGTCATTGAACGTGTTGCCGAAGAAAGCTCTAGCAAAGCTGAATTGTGAACGGCTGATTCTGACTCCCACTGATTTGATAGTGAGGGCCTTCGACGGGTCGAAGCAGGCCGTGTTTGGAGAGGTTGAGCTACCGGTGAAGATAGGCCCAGAGGTGTTCAAGTCGACTTTCTATGTCATGGATATCCAGCCGGCATACAGTTGCTTGTTGGGTAGGCCGTGGATTCATGCTGTTGGGGCAGTGACTTCGACTTTGCACCAAAAGCTGAAATATATCTGGGAGGGGCAAGGCGTCACTGTGTGCGGAGAAGAGGACATCTTTGCCAGCCACCTGTCCTCATTCAAATATGTGGAGATGGACGGCGAGATATGGGAGACGCCGAGTCAAGCATTTGAAACCGTTAAGGTGGAGAATGCTCTGTTTGCTAAGGAGGAGGAAAAACCGTCCATATCTTCATACAAGCAGGCCGCCGAGGTGGTGAAGAGTGGAGAGGCTCCTGGTTAGGGCAGGATGATGGATATCTCCGCAAAGAAGGACCGCTTCGGAGTGGGGTACCAGCCAGGTAGAGGCTCAGGACAAGGAAGAGGACGTCGTCCATCTGTCACCTTCACTAGTGCCGGAATGCTGGATCCGGATCACATCTGCATGATGAGTGACGAAGCTGACAGCGACTGCGACATCGACCGGTGGATAAAGCCGTGCGCACCAGGGATGGGAATCCAGAACTGGAAGGCTGAAAAGATCATCCGGGTCACTCTGCTGGAAGAGTAATATTTTTCCTGTTTTGATTTTATTTGCATGAAAGCCTTACGTGTTGCCCGACACGTAATGGTTCATTGTAAGGGCCACCTCATGTCTGAATTTGCAAATTCGCATCATTAATAAAGGATGTTTTTCAATTAAAAGCGGTGTTCCCTGTTTTTCATTTATTTTTGCAGTTTAAAAATAAAAACAAATAAAAATGGCAATGTCTTCATTTTTATTTTTCAATTTGTCTCACACCGGTTCTAAGAAATGCATGAATCAACATTCATGCAGATGCGACATTTCTCCTGATCTCATTGATAACAATCCTGTTACACCCTCATATGACTTCAACAATCCGATCTATCTTGCTGAAGAAAAAGAAGAAGATTGTGAACTGCCAGGGGAGTTAGCCAGGTTGTTGAAACAAGAGGAGAAGGTGATTCAGCCGCACGAGGAACAGATTGAGGTTGTGAATTTGGGTACCGACGAGGTCAAGAAAGAGGTGAAAATCGGG
The DNA here is from genome assembly GCF_024323335.1 of Lathyrus oleraceus. Taxonomy (NCBI): domain Eukaryota; kingdom Viridiplantae; phylum Streptophyta; class Magnoliopsida; order Fabales; family Fabaceae; genus Lathyrus; species Lathyrus oleraceus. Next base: position 121,918,641 of record NC_066584.1, on the reverse strand, counting down.
GCTGCTTTTGAGGAAAGTGTAAAGAGCAGAATGATAGCGTTGTTGAAAGAGTATGTCGACATCTTTGCTTGGTCTTATCAAGATATGCCAGGGTTGGATACCGATATCGTTGTGCACAAGCTACCGTTGAGAGCAGATTATCCTCCAGTGAAGCAGAAGTTGCGCAGAACTCGACCTGACATGGCGATGAAAATCAAAGAAGAAGTGCAGAAGCAGTGGGATGCTGGTTTCCTTGCTGTCACTAATTATCCGCCGTGGGTTGCGAACATCGTGCCAGTCCCGAAGAAAGATGGGAAGGTGAGAATGTGTGTGGACTACCGAGATCTGAATAGAGCTAGTCCGAAAGATGATTTTCCACTACCTCACATTGATGTGTTGGTAGATAATACAGCTCAATTCTCGGTGTTTTCCTTCATGGATGGCTTTTCTGGCTATAATCAAATCAAAATGTCGCCAGATGATATGGAGAAAACAACGTTCATCACACCATGGGGCACTTTTTGTTACAAGGTGATGCCATTCGGTCTCAAGAACGCCGGTGCTACTTATCAGAGGGCCATGGTGACTTTGTTTCATGATATGATTCATCATGAAATTGAATGCTATGTTGATGACATGATAGCAAAGTCCCAGACAGAAGAGGGGCATTTGGTAGATCTGGCCAAGTTGTTCGACCGGCTGAGACAATTCAGACTGAGGTTGAATCCGAACAAGTGCACTTTCGGAGTGCGGTCCGGTAAATTGCTGGGGTTCATTGTAAGTGAAAAAGGAATCGAGGTTGATCCTGCTAAAGTAAAAGCGATAAAAGAGATGCCTGAACCGAGAACAGAGAAGGAGGTTCGTGGTTTCTTAGGTAGATTGAACTACATTTCACGGTTCATATCTCATCTAACCGCCACGTGCGAACCAATTTTTAAATTGTTGAGAAAAGATCAGACGGTCAGGTGGAATAATGATTGCCAAGCGGCATTTGAAAGAATAAAGGAGTATTTGCAGGAGCCTCCGATTTTAATGCCTCCTGTGGAGGGAAGACCGTTAATACTGTACCTGACAGTCCTCGAGGGGTCTATGGGGTGTGTATTGGGGCAGCATGACGAGTCTGGTCGAAAAGAGCATGCCATATACTACCTTAGCAAAAAGTTTACCGACTGTGAAACAAGATATTCACTGCTCGAGAAAACTTGCTGTGCTTTGGTCTGGGCTGCTCGTCGACTAAGGCAGTACATGTTGGTTCATACCACTTTGTTGATTTCCAAGATGGATCCAATCAAGTACATTTTTGAGAAACCAGCATTGACCGGACGGGTTGCGAGGTGACAAATGTTTTTGACTGAGTATGATATACAGTATACCTCTCAGAAGGCGATCAAAGGGAGTGTATTGTCTGATTACCTCGCTCAGCAACCTATTGATGATTATCAACCGATGAAGTTTGAGTTCCCTGATGAGGACATCATGTTTCTTAAATCAAAAGATTGTGAGGAACCGATCCCGGAGGAGGGGCCTGACTCTGAATCCGAATGGATTCTGATGTTTGATGGGGCCGTTAACGTGAATGGAAGCGGTGTTGGTGCTGTTTTGGTTACGCCGAAAGGATCCCATATTCCTTTTGCTGCCCGGCTAACATTTGAGTGTACCAACAACGTGGCTGAATATGAAGCTTGCATATTGGGGATTGAAGAGGCGATTGATTTGAGGATCAAGAACCTTGTCATATATGGAGATTCAGCTCTGGTGATAAATCAGGTTAACGGAAAATGGTATACGCATCAATCTCATTTAGTGCCATATCGGGATTATACGAGGAGATTGTTGACGTTTTTCACCAAGGTGAAGATGCATCATGTGCCCAGAGAGGAGAATCCTTTGGCAGATGCTTTGGCTACACTGGCTGCCTTGATTAAGGTACAGTGGTGGAATCAGTTCCCCAGTGTGGAAGTAGGTCGTCTGGATAGACCGGCTTATGTGTTTGTTGTTGATACAGCGCTTGATGATGAGAAGCCGTGGTATTATGATATCAAGCGCTATCTAGAGACGCAAGAGTATCCTGAGGGAGCATCTAAGAAGGACCGAAAGACTCTGCGGAGGTTGGCCATGGTGTTTTACCTGAATAAGGATGGGGTTTTGTATAAGCAGAATTTTGATTGGGTCTTGCTCAGATGTGTCGATGATAAAGAAGCAAGCCAATTGATGAAAGAGGTTCATGAAGGATCGTTCGGTACCCATTCCAGTGGGAATGCAATGGTGAAGAAGTTGCTGAGGGCAGGTTATTATTGGATGACAATGGAGGCCCAATGTTTTAATTTCGTGCGGAAGTGTCATAAATGCCAGATTTATGCTGACAAGGTGCACGTGCCTCCAAATCCGTTGAGTTTAATGTCGTATCCATGGCCGTTTGCTATGTGGGGCATTGATATGATTGGAAAGATTGAGCCTACGGCTTCGAATGGGCACAAATTCATATTAGTGGCTATCGATTACTTCACCAAGTGGGTGGAAGCAGCCTCTTATACGAATGTGACGAAGCAGGTCGTTGCCAGGTTTCTCAAGAGAGACATTATTTGCCGATATGGGGTTCCCGAGAGAATCATTACTGATAATGGTTCTAATTTGAACAACAAGATGATGGCAGAACTGTGCCGGGAATTCAAGATTGAACATCATAATTTTTCTCCCTACCGTCCAAAGATGAATGGGGCGGTTGAGGCAGCCAATAAGAACATAAAGAAGATTGTGCAGAAAATGGTGGTAACCTATAAAGACTGGCATGAGATGTTGCCGTTTGCATTGCATGGGTATCGAACGTCGGTGCGTACATCTACTGGGGCAACTCCTTTCTCATTGGTATATGGAATGGAAGCCGTGCTACCTGTTGAGGTTCAGATTCCCTCTTTGAGAGTCCTGATGGACGTGAAATTGCAAGAGGCTGAATGGGTAAGGACCCGGTATGAAGAGTTAAGCTTGATCGAAGTGAAGAGGCTAGCGGCCATCTGTCATGGGCAGTTATACCAGCAAAGGATGAATCGTGCTTTTGACAGAAAGGTACGACCTCGGGTATATCACGTGGAAGATATGGTGCTGAAAAGGATCCTTCCTCCTCAAAACGATCGAAGGGGCAAATGGACACCTAATTATGAAGGTCCATTCGTGGTCAAGAAGGTTTTCTCTGGCAGAGCCTTGTTGTTAACGACCATGGATGGCAAGGATTTTCCATCCCCTGTGAATGCGGACGCAGTTAAAAAATACTTCGTGTAAAGAGACCCGCTGGACGAAAAGAATAAAATAGTCCAGGCAAAAATGGGCATCCTGGCGAACCAAAAACAGAAAGAAACGTTCGGGCAAAAATTAGGGATAAGAAAGAAAAATGTACACCCGGCAAGTCGAAAACCTGAAAAGGCGACTTGGGCAAAAAAGGGTATCCCGGTGGACTGAAAACCCGAAAGGGCGGTCCAAGCAAAAGAGGGATTGAAACGAACAACTGCGTCCGGCGTGATCGTTTGTGCTTTGGTTAAGGCACAAGGATAATACCCGGTAGGGATCAATCAGAATTGTCTTGTTCAGAAGGCAGAAAGCACGGAGAGTTTGAGGACATATGGGGTGTAACCGAGTTGGAACTCGATAAGGTCACGGGTTTCACATTGCCATTAGGATAGATTTTCCTTTTGTGCGCAATTACCTCTTTTCAGGAATTGTTTCCTTTGTATTGCTCAATTTGAGCCACACTTTTCAATCAATAAAGTGCATATTCAGTCAAATAATTTTGTTTTTGTTTTTCATTATCGCTTTGATTGCAAAAAACATCCGATTATTTTGATAAAGAATCTTGCATTTTAAAGACATACAGGTCCCTTCCAATGCATGCTTATAAGATTGAAGCTTGAAATCTTATTTGGAAGGTTGAGTGACCCAAGTTTTGAAATCTTGACACGCCTGGGGCACGGTTTTATCTAACGATCTGTTTTGCAGGAACGGTTAGATATTTTTTCCCTCACTTGCAGGTTGTGATGTGGAAGCGGTTGACAAAACAAATCCCCATGGAGTCCAGTCAGGGACGAATGAATGAATGGGAAAACGGAGAAGACGACGAGACGTACGACGATCCTTGAGAATTAATCAAGAAGACTCTTCAAAGTCGGAAGATTGAAAAGTCTGTATAAGTCCCGGGAGTTTGTTCTTCGTCGAATGCGAAGCGGTCGGGAATACAAGATGATGGAGCAAAAAAGGTCCAGACAAGTCGGGATGTTTATCCCCCAAGCAGAGTCGTGAGGACTAATTCCCCAGCAGATTCCAGGTCTGTGGCTTCCCTAACAGGGTCAGGATGGTTATCCCCAGCAGGTTTCAGATCGATGTTCCCCAGCCGCCAGGCCTGAAGGTAGCTGTTTCCCAGTGGAGGTATCTGTGAGGGTTTTCCCAAGCAAAGTCGGGATTTATTTTCCCAGCAAGTCAAAGATTGGTGTATCCCCACAGAGTGTGTTGGTGTTCCTTCCCCAGCGAAGTCCCAAGCGGATTGGGTGCAAAGGAGGTTCTTCCCTAGCAAGGGTTGCCTTTTTCCCAGCAGCAGCGCTATTCCCCAACAGGGGTGGAAATCGGAGTGTTGACGAGTTCCTCGGCAGAGTGTCTCGAGCTCCCCAGAAGAGTCCCTTGAGGGGGACACTTTTTATGCATTCATCATGTAGAGTAAGCATAGCATGTTGCAAAAAAAAAAATCGCGTAGCATTCCCATGATTATGGAGCATTACGCGGAAAAATCAATCATGCATCATATTTCAAGCGTAAGCTAGTCTCGAACCGTGGTTACCGTTTGAGAGGTGGTTTTGCCCAAGGGTGAAGGTGTTACTCCGAGGAGTCTAGCAGTCATGAATTCAAGTCGGAGGTATTCCCCAGTAGTGCGATACTGGAGGAAATTTTTCGTCGGACAGAGACGAAAATATTACGCGATCAGCGCGACTCGAGCCGTGGTTACCGCTTGAGGTTTGGTTTCACCGGATGGTGAAGATGTTACTCTGAGGAGTCTAAGCATTATGGCGTCAGATCAGCAATGTTCCCCAGTAGTGCGATACTGGAGGAAATTTTTCCGTCGGACGGAGATGGAAATAAAACAGGACGTTACGCGATCAGCGCGACTATCGGGGTTCAAAGGGAGAAAAGGAAATGTTGAGGCATTTTCTGGAGAGCGGGGTTCAAATGGAGAAAAGGAAATGTTGCGACATTTTCTGGAGAGCGGGGTTCAAACGGAAATTGGAGTTGAAGTTTATATCCGGGATGAGGTCCTCAGGATTATCTTCTGTTCATGTGTCACCTTAGACTTTGGCTGAGGCCAATGGAAGTCGTTATAGGTGTCTTCTGAGGAAGAGATGCACATGTTACCTTCCTTTTGTGAAGGTGTACCCTCTGATATGTCGCCCTCAGAGTGGTGTTTGGTGTTATTTCCGATGTTGCCAGCGGAATTATCACGAGAAATTGGAGAACGGGGTTCAAACGGAGAAAGGGAAATGTTGAGGCATTTTCTGGAGAGCGGGGTTCAAATGGAGAAAGGGAAATGTTGAGGCATTTTCTGGAGAGCGGGGTTCAAATGGAGAAAAGGAGACACGAGGTGTTTTCTGGAGAATGGGGTTCACAATGGCGATCACGAGTTATCGTCAGGAGACTGGGGTTCAAATGGAGAATGGGGTTCATTATTTGGCAAATAAGATGTCGGGGTTCAAATGCAGTGATCGGGGATCATTTGCGCGAAAGAAAATTTCGGGGTTCAAGAAAAGCAAAAAAATAATAATGATAATGATAATCCCCAGCGGATGTGGTGTTCAGGCCATGGTTATCCCTGCGTTACCATTTATTTTGGTATCCAGGTCGCCGTTGTTGTTTCGGTGATCAGGCCGACTTTTTCCTTACCGGACAGATTTTTCTTCAAGATTGTTCTTTGCCGATTCTGACAGACACTATTAATTATTTTCCCATCAGAGCGCAAATTGTTCGTCTGTTCTTGGTATTAAATCACTCTTCATCCTGATCATCTGAAAGCCGAGGCTATTCATATCGACAGGTTCAAAGTGGATTGAATAGGGGCAGCTGTAACACCTCAAAATTTGCCCTCCTCTCTTGGGACTAGCTTAACATATTGCATATCATTTTTAGGACATTAGACATTACATATTGCATATCATGTGGTCACATTGTGCAAATCATCCTCATAAGTCTTGGTCAGAAGATAAGAGGTTGAGATTCAAGCCTGGGGGGTTTTCATTGAATGGACTGGATCATTAGCCATATGAGGATGTGTACTTTCAAATTAGGGTTTTTGATTCTCAAGGAGATTGGTCTTCATCTTGGTTGAAATGATACATCATCATCATCATCATGGTCTTGTTGTCATTCAGAAGATTCAAGAGATTGATTAGATATCTTGGGATTAGGGTTTTGACCACTGGTCAACCCTAATCAGTTGTATTGGGCCAATCAGGGCCTGGCATGGAGATGGGGTCTATAATGGATATGGGGATTATTTCATGATTGTATTGAGCTTATGGAGGCTAGGGTTTCATCATTGAGCCATTTCATCAGGAGTTTGAGGCTCAACTTGATCAGTGCATTGCCAAATTCATCTATCAATTAGAAAAGTCAATTGTGGTCAACTGGGCCTGATTTTATGGACTTGGAGGTGGGAGAGGGTTGGATACACTTCATTCATATCCAAACAAGTTTCATTTGGCATTTCAAACATCAAGAATGAAGAAAATAAAGTCAGGAGAAAACTTTCCAAAAATAGAAAGTGACCTATAATTGAAAGTTTCTAAAAATGGAAAGTTTTTCACCTCAAAATTACATGTCCAAAAATGCTTCAAATGAAATTTTGTTCAACATGAAAGTTGTAGATCTTGCTCTCACCTTTCCAAAAAGTCCAAGAACTTGAATTTCTCATGAATGGTTGGCAAGATATGATCAGATCATTTTCCAAAAATGCCTAAATTCAAAGTGGCATAACTTTCACATGGAATGGCCAAATTGTGTGATCTTTCTTTGAGAAAACCACATTTCACATGTACTTTCATGATGCATGGTCACATTTCATCAAAAATCATCATGGCAAAATGTCATTTTTCAAGTGATTCCTTTTGAAATTGGTGGGAAAAATAGGCAATTTGAAAAATACATGGCATTTCCATACAAAGCCTATTCCAACACATCACAAACATCATTTTGGACTTGCATGAACTGGTTTTACACTGTTACATTGCCTAATTTGCAAAAGGCCATTTTGGACATTTCACTTAAAGGTGCATTTCACTAATTTCATTTGATTTTGTTAATTTGGATTAGTAAGTGGATTAAGGAGTCAGTATAAAGGCTTAATTATAACAGAAATCATAATCACATTTCATTTTTCAAGATCTAACCAATTTTCCCTCCAAAAACCTCTCAATTCTCTCAAAACCTTTTTTACATTTTTCATCATTTTCATCAAGATTCATCATCCATAGTGTGAATTCGTGCTTGATCTATCATCTACCAGTGATTGTGTGCATCTGTTTCACAAATTCAAGGCAAAAACATTGAGGAATTTGGACTGTTTCAATTTCACTCATCCATGGCATTTTGTTAATTCTTGCATCTGGAGCACAATTGAGCTGAGGCACGTATTCCAATCAACTTCCACATCATTGAGCTTCATCTGTTTTCACATTTTGGACCTTGAAGAGCACGATTCAACATCTGCCATCATCACAAGGTAAATTTTCGATCTCCTTAATTGCTCAAATCATGACATGGCTTTGATAGATCTTTCAACGTAGAGTAGCATGCAACTTGTGGTTTTAAATTTGGTTGAGTATCTAGTGAGAAATCTTGGATTTAAGTTTGATGTGCAAATGTTCTTTTGCTCGATCTGTGCAGCATAGTTAGAATTAGGTCAAACTAAGTCCATATCCATGATGTACGTGATTAGACGGTTCCATTGATATATCACATGATCATTTTGGTTGAGAAATGTTCTTGACAATTTTCTGGAAATTTTGTTGATGTTCTTGATGAAGAACACTCTCCAGGACGTGTTCAATCCGTTTTTGCCTTGCCTTGTGTTTGAATTCTGTTTCCCGCCACCACTGACCAATCACACTTCGCCAACAAATAAAATGAAACAGCGCGTTTTGGCTTCGCTGAAGCTTATTTACAAAATTGCCATTATTTCATTTAATTTCATTTCATTTCTTTTTCTTTTTCATTTTTCATTTCATTTTGATCACATAACTTCAAAAAATCATAAGTTCTTCAAAAATAGTCCAAATTTGATGAGACTTTTTGCATTATTCTCCTTGTGATGTGTAGTTTTTTATGGTGATTTTTATTATTTTTGTGCACGTGTAGAAAAATAAATTGCCTAGGGTTTGATTGAATGTGTCCAATTTGTGTACACCATGCCATTTCATTCATAAAATGATGATGCTTCCATAGAAATTGATGAAATTTTGCATGCCTATTCTTGACTCTTTGATGGTGATTTTGATGTATAGTTTGCAATTTTTGGATCCCTGGTTGATGAGATATGAATTTTTGATTAGAGGTGTGATAGTTTGTGTCACACCATGCTTAGGGCAACTTCATGATTTTATTTGATATGCTTAGGGACATTGGATTGAGCCAAATTTTTGCATGATTGAGCATATGGATGTTGAGAACACATGATAATTCTTCTGGATTTATTGCTTAGGTTTCCTAATTGATTGGAAGTTTCTCCCCTGTTTGGTCATTTGGTGATTTTTTGTGACACATGTTGGTATTTGATTTGTGGAATTCTGGTCATTAATTGGATGGATGTGAAATTTGAAATGTGAATTCTTGACACATTATAGGTCATTGTGGTTTTGATCCCATTCATTTATAATATGTTGTGGCTGTTTTATGATTTAGGGAAGTTGATGCTTGTTTTGATGCCTTGTGTTGGCTTGCTTGAAATTGTGCTGACTTTCTGATTTTCATTGACCAACTTCCTCTTGTCCAAATGAGTTGAAATTTGATAGGCTATTCATTCAATGTGTCCTGTTTAGGCTTAAAGTTTTGTGGAATTTATTGAAATGTTTTGATGTGGATTTGATTGAGATCATTCTGTTTGGTCCTTTGAGGTTGCAAATTGCATGTTTTGTACCTTTTCTTTCATGAAATGATAATGGTGAATGATATGAGCATGGGACCAATTGGATTTGTTTCTAAATTGATTGATTGTGATTTTGGATAATTTTCACTTGCTGTTTTGGATTTTTGATCTCATTTTGACCCTAGGCTTGTCCTAGTGGTCTTGTTTCTCACATTTGAGTTTGGCTTTTCAGGATGAGATGCAAATGCTTAAAGGAGAATAATGCAAGTTGATTAAATTGAGTTTGGTTGCTTGTTGTAAACTAACTTGTGTGTTTTGTAGGATGCTTGGCTCAATTGAGTTGATTGTGCTTTGCACATGGCATTGCTTGTACATTGTGTTGTCTGTTAACTTTGCTGTTTGACTATCTGAGCTGAATACTAATTGTGCTAGATTGATTTTAGGTACATTAGTTGCTAATAGTTCCTTGAGAACTTGCTTGTTGTTGCTTGGTTGTATAAACCAATTGAGGTAGTGCTTACTAACTCCATGTAGTCTGGAAGACCTGGCCTGTTACTTGCCAGGCACCTGTCTGAAGTCCTCCTTAAGAGGCAATGCTTGTGATTGTTTATTTTTGTCCCCAAGCAGGAAAAAGACCTTTGTTAAGGCAATTGACAGATCAAAGAGATATGCAATCCATCTCCTGCTATTCTTGTTGAGTCATCCCTTTGCTCACACAACTGGTGTTGATGCATTAGGACATTAACCCAAGATCTTGTACAGTTGTACAGTTGTGTCAGAGTCATGAGTGTAGAAGGGTTCCCACTTTCTGAACCCACGCTCCTTTGTCTAAAGCTCTTCCTAACCAGGGATAAGAGCTGTGAAGTCCAATCTTCACTCACCTTTCATCAGCTTCACCCTGACTCTCAATGTCAGGGTTAAGAGCTAACATTACCCTTGTACAGATGACTTGCTTTGGCAGTCTAACCCTTTGTTTGAGCCCACTTTGACTGGATATAGTGTGTGCTAAATGTGAATGTTTGCTTTGTTTTGCTTATGCTTGCATGCTTGCTTTTCCTGGTTAGGATAGCTTGCTGTTGTGCAAGTAGATAGAAAACTCAACCTAGGACCATTGTGGAATACATGATAACTATTAGGCTCGAGTCAGCTCCCTTCTAGTTTGTCATTTCCCGGTCTCTGGTTAGGAGAAAGTTTCTCCCCTGTTTAGGGGAACTACGTTGCCCTGATCCTCATACCAGATGAGGTACGTAGGCAGGAGGTCGTGCGAGATCTCTCCGGGCACCCTTTTTTTTTCTTTTTGTGTGTGTTTGCTTGACAGTTGCTAGGCTCGAGTTCCCGACTCCTTAGTAACTTGTTGTTTGCCTTCTTGTGTGTGTAGGAGATGGATGTAAGCCCAGTGATTGGCATTCCGTATCCTCTTGTTGTATGCTTGGAGTCCGGTATAAGTCCATCAAGTGGCATCTGGTTTCCAGTTTGGGTTGTTTGGTTCGGAAGCTGATGTAAGTCCAACGATTGGCGTTCGGGTTCTATGTTTGCCTGTTTGTGTGTTTGTTTTGACGTCTTAGCGTCTGTACGTGTTTTTTGTTTCGGCGTGCGTGAGCCGAACTACGGTAGCTCTGATTCTCATTCCAGATGAGATATGTAGGCATAGGATGCGATGTCCTAGCGAGCCCGTTCCTCTCTTCTCCCACCTGTGTTTCTTGTGTGTGTGATGTTTGTTTTAGCAACCTTAACCTATCTTTTGAGCGTGGATCCCGTAGAGTACTACGGATGCGTAGGGGTGCTAATACCTTCCCTTCGCATAACCGACTCTCGTACCCTTTCTCTTTGGTCGCGAGACCATGTTCTTTCCAGGTTTACTTCGAGCATTTCCTTTCCCTCTTTGGGATAAATAATGTACGGTGGCGGCTCTGTTTGTTTTTGTTTTAGCCTGCCGGTTGTTTTTCGCGGATGCGACATGACCCTATAGGTTTTCGTGATATTGGCAATTGTAACGGTATATTCATGACCGTCAAGCTATGGATAAGCTTAACGTCAATAAAACCAGAGTCGCCACCGTGCTTTTATTGTTTCCAAAGGAAAAGGGAAAAGTACGAACAAAACCCAAAGATAAGAAGTTTTCAAATCAAACCTAATAAAATGTCAGAGATTACAGGTAAGGGGGTTGGTTACACAAAGGGAAGGTGTTAATACCCAAAGTGTCCTAGGTACTCTCAGAGAGCTTTTTTTCTGTGTGCATATGTGTTTGGTATAAAAGATGTTTGAGAAAAATAGAGTGTGGGGATGAGAAAAGAATTCATTAATTATATTTTTATGTTTGACAAGCCCTTCGAACTTGTGCCTACGTACTAACATAAAAAATGAGGGATCAAAACCTTGTATTTCGTGGTAAAATTTTCAAATGAGTGGGTGGGTTGCTTTTAACAAAAGTTTAATAAGAAAGGCACAAAGGCAAAAAGTTTGAATGAAGTTATTAGTTATTTTTGTCTTTTGAAATTTAAGTCAATATGATTAAGTTTATTTACAAATTTGATTAAGAAAAAGTTATAAAACTCAGTGGCATACGACCAAAGTTTCTAATAATTAAAACAAAGTCTAAGTTTGAAATCACAAGCAAAGAAAGTTTTTGAAAAAAGGGGGAGAGATTTTAAATCTTAAGAAGTGGGAGGAGATGAAGAGGTTATGCTAAGCACAAATTTAAAAGTTAAGGGTTGAAGAGATCTGACCAATGAGATGCAATCCAACAGACAAGAATGTCATATAGAAAACCTACTTTCCCTTTGGACTTTGAATCAAACAATAATCAATAAAGCAAATAGAAATATCGAGACATCATGAAGATTAAGGCATCAAATAAAGATAGCCACATCCAAGCAAGCAATTCCCATAGCTAGCAGTCTTCTTTGTTTTCCCATGTATCAAATGAATTATTCCTTGACCAACTCAGAGCAAAGCATCAGACACAAGATCAAAATGACAATTAAAATAAAAAGTAGCAGATGAATTCAAATAAGATCCAAGGCTTGCATCAGGTGAAGGCTTAGTTCACAATAGCTTGATCTCAAAATGTTGGCATTGGCCAAGTCCTTTTTGCACAGGAAATGCTACCTATTTCTAAGTCCAAGAGTTCTGGTCAAGATCAACAGTCCACCATACACTTTTAGGGTTTTTGTTGTTATTAAGTATTTTAAGGTCCTAAGACCACAAACAAAGTCAAAACACACAAATAATATATACAATCAGAAGATATAACTCAAATGAGCAAAGTGAAAATTACATAAACATAAACAAGTTAAATGAAATGTAAATGGAAAACGAATGATAAATGGCTGAAATTTAAATTGCATAAAATAAATGACTTTAAAGTAAAGCAATATTAACAAGAATTAGTCAAAGGTTACTCAAAGGTTAGTCAAGTGTTAGTGGTGATTTTTAATTATGTAAAACATTCTTTGGAGAACACTCAACCCTTCATTCACAAGTGTAGATCCTTGAACCAAGACATCTTCCATGAGAAGGGCTCCAACTTGGACAGTTCACAAGTATGCCACTAGCTCCCATGAAAGTAAAAAAAGGTCAAGTCTCCAAACAATTCCATGAAGAAGGGGAGACTCACAATCCCACTTACTAGAATGTTATGCCTTGAGGGTCAAATTTAGCTCTATGTTAAGCAATCGTAATTGGACTAATATAGAAGTCACAACTATTTGAGGTCGGGCCATAAGAATTTAGGTGTTAATGCATGTTAGAGATTTGGTATGAAGGACCAAACTCCTAAAACATACCACATAATAAAAGAAAATATCAAAAGGGATGGACCTATCTCAATCATACTTGTATTGGTTCAGTTGACACAAGGTCATTGATGAATCAATTAGCCTTAAGACATTAGAGATTTCATTGGTCAAATGAGGGAATGGGAAAGAATAGGGATGAGGATGAAGATGGAGGGGAAGATAGAAACACAAATTGACCAAGGGAGGATTTTTATCAAATCAAAACCATCAATTCATTTTGGGAGATGAAATGTACATTTCATCAATCCCCAAAATCCAATGGTTTTGATCCAACAAAAGTCAAATCAACCTTGACCAAGGCCCAAACAGAAAGTCAAACATCACAAGACCATAAAAATGACTCAACATAATTTTTACACATTTAATCAATTAAAAATCAATTTAAAAATGAATAAAAATGCATTTTAATTTGGCCAAAACCTAAAATCTCTTCAAAACACCAAATAAATAGCCAAGATATTTATTCTAGGTCAAACAAGGTCAAAGGACCTTAACCAAAAAATTTCATGATTTTTGAAAAGTCAGAAGTATTTTTAAACAATTAAAAATATGCACAAAAACATTTGATTCAGGAAAAATATAAAAATTAATCCAAAAAATAATTTTAATTTAGAATATGAAAGAGAAAAATATTTAAAGTTTTTTGGTGAAAGTCTCAATTTTTTGGATTAAAAATGAAATTAATATGAATTAAACAAAATAAAAAGATTAAACATAAAATCAGAATTTAAAACAAAAATAGAAAAAACAAGGATCATCAGATCTCCTTCATTAATTAAGGTGACAGATATGATGGCCACACACGCGTGTTCCATGCTGCTCATCACTCAATGCAATGTATGTGTGGGATCCAAAAGCAATGGTCTAAATTATAACATCCAAACATGACCAGATGGCCAGGAGGCGTGCCAGCACACCACCGGAGCTAGGATACCAGTCATCTTCTCCGGTGACCCCACCGGACTTATCCAACTTCATCTCAATGGAAAATTAAAAACAAGGACATTATTTCAAAGAGAAAATGCTCAGGAACACGAATCTGACCTCAATTTTCTCCAATTCCAAGTATATAAAAAGATACAGGGGTTTGAATTTTGAGGATCATGAACTGAGTTGCTTCGATTTGACCTCAAAGCAACTCAATCTTGTTTCATGCATTGATAGGACTTCAACCAACCAAAAATCACAAAGAATGGTGAAGAATTGAGAGAGAATCAAAGAGATGAAAATTCTGGAAAATCACCTTCGAGGGAGCTTGAAACTTGCTTGATCTTGCTTCCAATTGGCCTTGGCTTGACTTTATAAGCTTGTAGAAGTTGAATTGAAGCAAGGAAAGGCTTGGACTCTTGGAGTATCAATCTCAAAACAGAAGGAGAATTAAAACTCGATTTACGTGAAAACGAATCCGCTGGGGAAAAGAAAGGAAGTAAATTACATTTACCGGGTATTGGGTAAAAGTAAAGTACTCAATCATTGAGAAGAATATTACTAGTTACTGGGTAATACACTCTCGAGGGACCAAAAATATCTATCTAGGTAGTAGCTAGAAATAAACGGTCAAACAAAAACTCAATCCAATGAGGATATAACTAAAGGGGGTGATTCCATCCAGATAATTAACTGGGGAGGAAACTGAAATAATGATCATCCACGAGGAAATAACTCATTGGGGAATGAGAAAGGTTAAACTCTTTCTACCTAAAGGGGCTGACACTCTATAATTGAAGGAGAACAGACACACCAAATTTGTATAGGTAATGATATCACCAGAATAGGGGAACAAAATCAAATGCAATAAAATGCATAGTGAAATATCCGATGATGTGTTTTATGTATGGATATGTGTGTATATGATTATAATTATGTTGATAAAACAACACAAAGGATACAAATATCACATATTTGAATCATCGCTGCAACACTCGGCTAATCTCAACAAGATGGAAATACCAACTGGAGAAAAGATGTTGGGGATAAACATAAATCATCTGGCTCTGAATATCTCGATCCTGGCTGGGGAAAGAGATAAGATCAGCTGAGGATTCAAATTGTCAACTCTGCGGGAAATTTTAGATCAACACCATATCAAATAGGAGACAACCCTGCAAGGAACCAAACCAAATACTTCTCTGAATCCAAAACTGTCGGGAACAAGGGATCTTCAATATCTGAAGATGAACTCCGCCAAGGAATACAAGAGATAAAACTCTCGTGGGGATCTAAGAAAAATATCGAGGATATTATAACCAAGATCATTGGATCCCTCAGAAATCATCAAATTAGGAAATTGCAAAATAAACCAACTCCAAGGAAAAGATAATCGGATCTGATGAACTGCCAAAGTCATGCAACACAAAAATGTGAATGGAAACCAAATAAGGGTCTCGGATCTCCGAAGTCACAAACTGGAGGATATCAAAAGGAGTACCACAGATAGGGACTGATCATTAGCTCTACTGGGGATATGAACCTACAACCCAATTAGGGATAATTGACGAACTGTTAGGGTAAAAACACTAAACCAACTGCTTGGGGGAAGACCAATTAGGCTTTTCACTTCAAGACTTACTTGTTCTCAGACTGCTGTTGTTATTCCTCGCTGAAATCGATTATTCTTAAAGTAATTGTTTATATATATATATATATATATATATATATATATAATATATATATATATATATATATATATATATATATATATATATATATATATATATATATATATATATATATATATATATATATATATATATTTTTGAGAAAAATAATTTTTATTCATTAATTTATTTCAAAGTTATCATCATAAAAACTAAATTTTATTTAGCACAAGTAAATAAGAGTAGAAACAATTGGATAAAAAGCTCAACTTTATTTAATAGAATGGTAGTCTGTAAATGACAAGACTCCATAGATCTTTACAAAAGTTGAAAAATGGTAATTTTAATAGAAAATGGCTACATTGAATACAATGATCACTACTCTCCTACCAACTCCAATATCCACTGTTCTCTTTGCTTCGTTTGAGAATGATGAATCAGACCCAAACGACTCGCTCAAAACTTCCTCCATGATTAGGACCAACCGAATGCAGTTACTTACCATAATGCCTAATTTTTGCCTAGATTGCCCTAAGGCGGGGTACTCAATCTACCAGGATAATTTTCTATTTTATGTCTCTAATTTTTGCATGGATCGCCCTTGCGGGTTTTCAATCCACCGAGATGCTCATTTTTAACTAAGCCACCCTTTCGGGTTTTTAATTTAGCGAGCCGTTCTTTTCTTTTTTTAGGCAAAGTATTTCTTGACTGCATCGGCATTCACAGGACGAGTGAACTCTTCACCATCCATAGTTATAAGAATTAAAGCACCGCCTAAAAAGACTCTCTTCACAACATATGGGCCTTCATAATTAGGAGACCATTTTCCCTTAGCATCAGGTTTGAAAGATAAAATCTTCTTGAGCACAAGGTCACCTTCTCAAAACACACGAGGCTTAACCTTCCTATTAAATGCTTTCTTCATTCTTTGCTGATATAACTGACCATGGCACATGGCAGTTAATCTCTTATCTTCAATCAAATTCAATTGGTCATACCTGGTTTGGCACCATTCAGCTTTTGTCAACTTGGCTTCCATCAAGATGCGCAATGATAGGATCTCAACCTCTACTAGGAGCACAACTTCCATGCCATAAACGACAGAGAAAGGGGTTGCCCCTGTTGAAGTACGGGCGGATGTACGGTACCCATGCAAAGTAAATGGGAGCATCTCATGCCAATCTTTATATGTCACAACCATCTTTTGAATGATCTTCTTGATGTTCTTATTTGCATCTTCAACAACCTCATTCATCTTGGGCCTATAGGGAGAAGA
This sequence comes from Lathyrus oleraceus, assembly GCF_024323335.1. Lineage (NCBI taxonomy): Eukaryota > Viridiplantae > Streptophyta > Magnoliopsida > Fabales > Fabaceae > Lathyrus > Lathyrus oleraceus. The sequence continues at coordinate 121,901,883 of NC_066584.1, read as the reverse complement.
ATTATGGTATACAATCTTGAAGTCTTTGCAAAGAGCTTCTGCCATGTTATTGTTCAAGTCCGATCCATTATCAGTAATGATCTTACTTGGAACACCATAATGGAATATAATTTGATTCTTGATAAACCGGACCACTACCTGTTTGGTCATATTTGCATAGGATGTCGCTTCAACCCACTTTATGAAGTAATCAATAGCCACCAGAATAAAACAATGTCCATTCGAAGCTTTGGTCTCAATCATGCCAATCATATCAATTCCCCACATGGATAAGGGCCATGGAGAGGAAATGCCATTCAATAGTGTCGGAGGAACATGAATCTTATCTGCATAGATTTGACACTTGTGGCATTTCTTCACAAACTTGCAACAGTCAGATTCCATTGACAGCCAATATTAACCTGCTGTCAACATCTTCTTTCCCATAACATGTCCATTGGAATGAGTACCAAAGGAACCTTCATGGACTTTAGTCATCAATAGGTATGCTTCGTGTCTATCCACGCATGTGAGCAAAACCATATCGAAGTTTCTCTTGTAAAGCACATCATCATTCAGGTAGAAGTTTCCAGCTAATCTTCTCAAAGTCTTCTTATCTTTCAAAGATGCCCCAGGCGGTTAAATCTGACTTTGAAGGAAACATTTGATATCAAAATACCACGACTTCTCATCTTTAACTTCTTCAACAACAAACACATGAATTGGCATATCAAGACGCATCACAGTCAAATTGTGAACTTCATTCCAAAAATTCACCACAATCATTGAAGCCAACGTGGCAAGAGTATCTGCCATCCGGTTTTCATCTCGAGAAATATGATGAAACTCAACCTTTGTAAAGAAAGTTGAAATCCTTCTCGCATAGTCTCTATATGGTATTAAACTGGGTTGATTCGTCTCCCATTCACCTTTGATCTGATTCACAACCAAAGTTGAATCTCCATAGATGTCAAGATACTTTATTCTAAGATCAATGGACTCTTCAAGCCCCATAATGCAATCTTCATACTGAACCATATTATTTGTACACTTGAAAAAAGTTAATCTAGCTGTAAACAGAAAATGCGTGCCTTGAGGAGTAATAATCACTGTCCCAATGCTATTACCACATGAATTAACAGCTCCATCAAATACCATGCGCCAACGAGAACCAGGTTCTGGCCCTTCTTCAAGCAATGGTTCATCACAATCTTTCATCTTTAGGTACAATATCTCTTCATCAGGAAAATCATATTGTACTGACTGATAACCTTCAATCGGTTGGTGAGCCAAATGGTCAACCAAGACACTATCTTTGATTGCTTTTTGAGATCAGTATTCAATACCGTACTCTGATAACAACATCTGCCAACGGGCAATCCTTCTAGTTAAAGCAGGCTTCTCAAAAATATACTTGATTGGATCCATTTTGGATATCAACCAAGTAGTATGATTCAACATATACTGGCGCAGACGCTTAGCAGCCCAAGCCAATGCACAACATGTTTTCTCAAGCATAGAATACCGAGTTTCACAGTTGGTGAACTTCTTACTGAGGTAGTAAATTCAATACTCTTTCTTTCCTGATTCATCTTGCTGACCAAGAACACAGCCCATACTCTCTTCAAGCGTAGTCAAATATATGATCAATGGTCTTCCTTCAACAGGCGGAGACAGAATCGGAGGCTCGAGTAGATACTCTTTGATACTATCAAAAGATTTCTGGAAATCTTTGGTCCAATCACAAGATTGATCTTTCTGAAGAAGCTTGAATATAGGCGCACATGTGGCAGTCATATGCAATATAAATCTTGAGATATAATTCAAGTGACCGAGAAAACCTCTGACTTGCTTCTCAGTTTTAGGCGCAGGCATCTCTTGTATTGCTTTGACCTTAGCAGGATCAACTTCAATACCCTTCTCGCTGATAATAAAGCCCAACAACTTACCAGAACAAACACCAAAAGTATACTTATTGGGATTCAAGCGGAGTTTATACTTCCTCAAACGCTGGAATAACTTCAACAAATGTTCAACATACTCTTCTTCATCACTTGATTTGGCAATCCTATCATCAACATAAACTTCAACCTCTTTATGCATCATATCATGAAAAAGAGTGGTCATAGCTCTCTGGTATGTCGAACCAGCATTCTTTAAACCGAAAGGCACCACTCTATAACAGAATATTCCCCATGGTGTAATGAATGTGGTCTTTTCCGTATCTTCAGGTGCCATTTTGATTTGATTATAACCGGAAAATTCGTCCATAAGATAAAAGACTTTGAATTTAGCTGTATTATCTACCAACATATCAATGTGTGGCAGAGGAAAATCATCTTTCGGATTGGCTTTATTCAAATCTCTATAATCAACACACATGCTTACTTTTCCATCTTTCTTCGGAACAGGCACAATATTGGCCATCCACTGTGGATATTCAGATGTTACGAGAAAACCAGCAACAATCTACTTCTGCACTTCCTCTTTGATCTTCACTTCCATATCAAGATGAGTTCTTCTCAACTTCTGCTTAACTGGCGGGCACTATGGCTTTAACGGTAATCTATGCTCCACAATCTCATAATCAACTCATGCATGTCTTGATAGGTGATTGGAAAAATAGGAAGTGTACTATTTTGCCTATTATAGTAATAACGGGTAAATTCCCCGAATGTCGATCTCAAGGACTGCACGTTAATATCGAGTTCAAATTATCATTCAATTAAACAAAATGTATGATTTGGGTTTTTAGATTCAAAATTATAAAAATAAAGGCAATGGCAAATAAGGATGAAAATAAGGGTTTGCAAGGTAAGAGGAACAATGCCAGAGAAGGTGTATGATTTATCCCTGTAACAACTCTGAGTCACTATTGCATCAACAAATATCAATTACTACCAGTTCTCAAGGGTATTTTCTCCCAAGTCCTTGGTGAGAAAACCCTAATTTCTATGTCCATAGGCAATTAAGGTGAAGTTAAGCTTTATTATATCAAGAACACTCTGGTTCATACAGGGTATCCTTAGTTCTAGGTGATATCTACTGCATAGTAACCTTATGAAAACCTTATCAATAGTGGTCCATCCTAATTGATAACCACAAAACAATCTCGATTGGTCCGAAAGAGAAAGCATTAAACACATCAAAAGGTTACCGTAAGAATAATATTATAAATGCAAAAGTATACTCACATTCGTTACAATTCTAAATCAGGGAGACCCCCCTAGCATTGGGGATTTTAGCTACTCATATTGTTCAAAACAAATTCAAGATAAAAATGACACATTACAAGTAATTGGATGACGTGGATCTTCAATCGCTTCCGCTCATGAAAACATTCCGCTCTCCAAATTTCTTGATCTTTGTAATCCTTGCTAGTCTTACAATATTGTGTTCTCCTCGTTCCAAGATCCTCTTTTCTCTTGTAGAAACTCTCCTAATATAGTGAAAATCCCTTGGTAGAAGGTGGAAATCTCCAAAACGTCCATGTAGCTCAAGCCCAGTGAAAAAGTCCGAAATTCGGAAAATCAACGTTTTGGGTTGACACGGGCGACCGTGTCAGCCCTCTGCCTTGTTATTTCCTTGCTGACACGCCTCAGGTGACCTGACACGGCCGTGTTAGGCCACTATTTTGGGCATTTCTTGTACGTTCTTGACCTTCCTCCTGACACGGCCCGTGTCAGGCTTCCTGAACTGGGAAATCTTCTTTATTTGAACCCCAAACTTTCCATTTTCTCCCATTGAGTCGATTGGATCTTCTCTGTGGACCTGGAGGGCATAAACACGACAACCGAAGCATAAAATCACAAAAATAGAAAATAAAACTGATAATTAATAAAATTGCTTAAATAACTTACGAGAATGAAAATTAACTTTAAAGGTATCATAATGCGTACACAATGTCTCAAAATCCTTGATTACTTGTCGGATAAGCAACAAAAATATAGTGAAAATGGTGACCGATCACAACCCCAAACTTAGCTCATTGCTTGTCCTCAAGTAATGTCCTATACGACAAAGTGTCACTTCCCAAAATTTGTATTCTTACCATGATAATGTTGAGATCTTTCTCCAAAGCCTTCACTCTCCCTTTTATAGTTCCTGCTTTTCCTAATGAGTTTTCAGCCGCACTTCCTCAACGAGGTACCACTTCACCTGTCAACTTACATCACACTCTCACCAAGTCTCTCGGGGTTTAAGTGTTTTCACTCCCAATTCAGAATATGCAATATCAACTCATAAGTTTGAATAGTTTCTCCTTTCATATCAACTACACATAACACATACTTTTTGAGGTCTTTCGGGTTGTAATGGGGCCTGGATTATGGTGTGGATATTCCAAACAAAACGGGAAACAAGTGGTTTTCGGTTTGGAGTCAATGCTACTATTATTTTCACTGTGTTTGTTCACTTTATTTCTTTTTCTCTATTATTATTTTTTTATAGCTCGGTTTTTTTTCTTTGCTATTCTTGTTTTTCAACCGAGTATCCTTCTTTGGTCAGTGCTTCTTTTGAACCCTCGAGTTTATTTTCTTTTCTCTTTTTTCTCTCGATGATTCTCTCTTTTTTTTTGCACTCACCTTGGCTTTTGAAACTTATGGGGTTTTACCCCAAACTTAGAATTTCAACACATCTTAATAATATCAACTTGACTCCGAACAGGGTATGGAAGTGTTTTGGACGCGGGGTACATTTACTGGGTTAAACAAACAATGGATACAGACTCAAATGGGGTTAACAAAGGATAACATTAACGGGATGGCTAGAAAGGCTCAGGGGTATAATCAAACAACATGCCTTAGTGTGTGTATACATGAAGTGAAACTCCCAAAGAACCTACGCAAAGTCAGAGTGATAAAGACATACCTGAATATCTCTCATGATGACAAATGTGTTTGCCTTTTTATGGATCACCATATTAGGTAAAGCTTGACAACATCCACAGTACTTCGAGTATGGTGCGACTTCACTAAACTCGGAATGCACAGGGACCCTATGTTAGTTGATCTTTAGAAATTACGTCTGATCTTTTCTTCAGCAGTATCGACTTTCCGGGAAGATCCTTCACAACAAGCAATAGTAAGTGGAGTGATCATTTCATCCACTAGCGCTATTGATCGTTACCTCATACAACTATAATACCCAGAACCTGAAATACATGCGGCACATGATACCTGATAGTAAAAATAAACCAAATGTGAAATGGTAAAAATTAAAAATTGGGAAATAATCAAAATAAATAAAATCAAAAAGCATAGTAAAACCTCCCCCACACTTGAACTAAACATTTGCCTCAATGCTTTTAAACAAGATAGAATGAGAATGACTCATAGTGCCCTACTGAGGGGGCTGGATCGGGAAGTGCGACATGCCCACACAAAATTCAAAATTTTCAAACAAATCTCAAATTTGCAGGCCTGACACGGGCCGTATCAGCTATCACGGGTGGCCGTGTTAGGCTGTTGTTATGCTTATTTTTCAACTTTTTCCATGTGAGTACCTTCTCCCTTTTATGCAAGGCACTGTGTAAACCTAAAATAACAAACAAACACAAACAATAATTAGAACTAGTAACGCGTGGGTTGCCTCCCACTAAGCGCTTCGTTTAACGTCTCATAGCTCGACGGTTCATTCCCCTTGTTATGGGGGGTACTTCAGCCTCCAAACCTTGTTGCCCCTCTTGTCCAAAACTAGGAAGTTGTCTCTTTCATTAGTGTGGATTCCTTTGTGCCACAAGTCCTTTTTAGTCTTCATATCCTTACCTTGTTTTCGTTTTTTTTCTTTCTCTTGGTTTTTGGAATGGAGATGGGAGTCTTTCTGGTCAGGGTGGCTAATGGCAATGGTGAGAGTCGAGAGGGCCTTCTTATATCTTTCTCTGATGTTGATATGTTGCTTTGTCTTCTCGCCTCTGTCCTGATTAAGCCTACTTGATAGTGAGATTTTGTATCTTCCTCTAGCTCCTGGTCTTTAATAGCATTCAATGTTATCTCTTTGTTGTGAACTTTAAAGGTTAACGTGCCCTGATCCATGTCGAGATTGCATTGACTTGTCTGCATGAAAGGTCAACCCAGAATGACGGGTGCCTCATCATCTTCAGGTATGTCTAAGATTACAAAATCAACAAGAAAAGTCAAGTCCTCTATTGTTACCATTACGTCTTATGTTATACCATATGAATCATTTCTTGAGTGATCCGCAAACTTCAGATTGGTCTTTGTATCACTGACATTTTTAATACCTAACCTGTGCTAAATTGATAATGGCATCGGACTCACACTAGCTCTAGAATCTATTAGTGCCTTTTTAAAGGTTCTTTCTTTAATTGTGCATGGTATTGTTACCGTTCCCGGATCCTTTTGTTTGTTAGGAATTTTCTGCCCCAGTGAGTTTGCACTATACTTTTCCTTCCAGGCTACATGTTCTTCCGTTGTTGGTTTCTTTTCTTCCATTACCTCTTCCATGAATTTCTCGTACATGGGCATCCTTTCAAGTGCTTCAAACAAAGACATATGACCCTCAACCTTTTTAAGCATTGCCATGAATTTCTCCAAGTTTGACTCACTTGGTTCCTTCTTTGTCACTCTCTGAGGGTAAGGCAACTTAATCACCGGTTTAGTCTCTTTTGTAATTTCCTCTTCAATCGGCTCGCCCGGTGATATAATTTTTTTCTTTTTAGCAGCCTTTTTATTTTTCGTCGTGACAGTATTAATATTTTCTTGACCTCTTGGATTTTGAACTGTTTCACTAGGTAAGGAACCTGGTGTTCGAGAACTTGCTAGTTTTTGTGCTATCTGCCCTAGTTGAACTTCGAGATTCTTTAGAGAGGCGGTGGTGATTTTCTGATTGTTTCTCGTCTCTTCTTCAAATTGCCTATTTTGAGCTACCATGTTTTCAATGGCAATCTCCCAGTCTGCTTTCCTTGGAGCTTGTTGTTGTTGTTGTTGTTGTTGTTGATATTGAGTCTGATATTGACCTTGACCCTATTGTGGAACATTCCCTTTATGATCTTTCAAGGAGAAGTTTGGATGATTCTTCCAACCTGGATTGTAAGTGTTAGAGTAGGAGTTATTCTACTGTAAGAATTGTATCCCTTAAATTTGTTGAGGAGTTGCAAAGCAATACACAGTGTGGTGAGGTCCAATACAGATTTCACAAGTGATGGTCTGAGTAGGTTGAATTTGAGCTACTTGTTGAGTACCTATATTCATCGCTTTCAATTTCTTCTCCACTTCAGCAGCGACTATATCTTCCAAACAGATTTTATTTGCTTCTACTTTCAGGTCAATGACTCCTTCAGGTTTGCTTGTGCACCTATCATATAATTCCAGATGCTCATTTGTGGCTATCGCTTCAATGATCCTTTTAATACCGGTGGCTGTTGAGAAATTTGTTGAGCCACCGGCTGCTGTATCAATTAACTATTTTGTCTTTATTTTCATCCCATTCACAAACATTTGCATTTGTTCAGTCTGATCCATATTATGAGTTGGGCACGCTACCAGGACCCTTTTGAATCTTTTGTTGGTATCTCCCAAAGACTCACCATCTTTCTGTTTGAAGTTCAAGATTTCATACCTTTTTCTCAGAAATACTGATGCGGGAAAATACTCATTTAAGAAAGTTGTTTCCATCTCTTCCCATGATGTAATACTGCCAGCTGGAAGAGAGTAGAACCACTCTTCCGCCTCTTCAAATAAAGTGAACGGGAACATTCTTAAGTTCTTTACTTCATCAGTATGACCATCAATTTTCAAAGTAGTACTCAAGGTTAGGAATCTCTACAGGTGCTTGTTGGCATATTCATCAACCTTTCCGGTGAAATATTTTCTCTCAAGTTGATTGATTATGCTAGGATGCAATTGAAAGTTCGTCACATTCACCAGTTGGTTGACAATGGTCAATCTACCACCCGGTGCATTTGTCCCTCCATAGTCACCTAGGAGTCTTTCCTGAGGTGGAGGTGGTGGAACTGGAGGAATTTCAGCCATAGTTTCTTTTTCTGAATCTGAGTGACCAGAGGGAACTTCTTCTTTAGAATCCAATCTAGCGTTTCTACGTCTCCGGTGAAGGGTTCTCTCAATTTCTGCGTCAAAAAGAAATTTTGTTGAGGGCTCTCCTCGCATACACAGATTAGTGAATCAAAATATATAAATGATAGAAAATTAATTTTATTGCAGAGCAACAAAATTTTAATTGAACTTAAAATTAAACTCTATATTTTGGCAGTCCCCTGCAACGACGCCAAAAACTTGATCGAAAAAATAGCAAGTGTACTATTTTGCCTATTATAGTAATAACAGATAAATTCCTCGAATGTCGATCTCAAGATCTGCACGTTAATATTGAGTTCAAATTATCATTCAATTAAACAAAAAGTATGATTTGGGTTTTTAGATTCAAAATTATAAAAATAAAGGCAAAGGCAAATAAGGATGGAAATAAGGGTTTGCAAGGTAAGAGGAACAATGCCAGAGAAGGTGTATGATTTATCCCTGTAACAACTCTGAGTCACTATTGCATCAACAAATATCAATTACTACCAGTTCTCAAGGGTATTTTCTCCCAAATCCTTGGTGAGAAAACCTTTAATCAATCTACCCTAATTTCTATGTCTACAGGCAATTAAGGTGAAGTTCATATTTATTATATAAAGAACACTCTGGTTCATACAGGGTATCCCTAGTCCTAGGTGATATCTACTGTAGAGTAACCTTATGAAAACCTTATCAATGGCGGTCCTGCCTAATTAATAACCACAAAACAATCTTGATTGGTCCGAAAGAGAAAGAATTAAACACATTAAAAGGTTACCGTAAGAATAATATTATAAATGCAAAAGTATACTCACATTCGTTACAATTCTAAATCAGGGACACCCCGCTAGCATTGGGGGGTTTAGCTACTCATATTGTTCAAAACAAATTCAAGATAAAAATTACACATTACAAGTAATTGGATGACGTGGATCTTCAATCGCTTCCGCTCATGAAAACCTTCTGCTCTCCGAATTTCTTGATCTCTGTAATCCTTGCTAATCTGACAATACTGTGTTTGCCTCGTTCCAAGATCCTCTTTTCTCTTGTGGAAACTCTCCTTATATAGTTAAAATCCCTTGGCATAAGGTGGAAATCTCCAAAACGTCCATGCAACTCAAGCCCGATGAAAAAGCCCGAAAACTGGAAAATCAATGTTTTGGGCTGACACGGCCGTGTCAGGATGACACGGGCGGCCGTGTCAGCTCTCTGCCTTGTTATTTCCTTGCCGACATGCCTCAGATGACCTGACACGGGCGGCCATGTCAGGCCACTATTTTGGGCATTTCTTGTACGTTCTTGGCCTTCCTTCTGACACGACCCGTGTCAGGTGACACGGGTGGCCGTGTCAGGCTTCCTGAACTGGGAAATCTTCTTTTTTTGAACGCCGGAACTTTCCACTTTCTCGCATTGAGTCCATTGGATCTTCTCTGTGGACCTGGAGAGCATAAACACGGCAACCAAAGTGTAAAATCACGAAAACATAAAATAAAAATGATAATTAATAAAATTGCTTAAATAACTTACGGGAATGAAAATTAACTTTAAAGGTACCATAATGCGTACATAGTGTCTCAAAATCCTTGGTTTCTTGTCGGATAAGCAAGAAAAATATAGTGAAAATGGTGACCAATCAATAGGACCAAGCAAACACATCAGAATAATCCCGAAGAAGATCAACCAACCCCTTCTTAGCTTCTCGACACATTTGAGACCCAATCTTGACTTCCTTCACATCATCCTCAGAACCCAAGTTGACTAGATCAATCTGCTCTTCGAACGGTTGAATGGCTTTTTCCTCGTGCTCAAGTAAACAAGATAATTCATCAGATACTTCCTCCACTTCAAACACATGGAAATCAAAGTTTGAAGAGGGAGTAGGATCATTGTATTCAATGGGTTTGAGAACCAACTTGCATAATGATTTGATATTTTGATTTTAGAGAAGTGGAGTGTGAACAAATATTATGCAGATGGAAGATTATTATTTATTATGTTTTTTGTGATTACCATTTTTAGAAAATAAAAGAGTAAACATAAAACATCATAGATGTGGATGAATAAAACTGTATTTTATTGATGATAATAAGGAAAATGCCCAACAATGTTCACTTATCCCTTAGGCACAGGATAAGAATTTTCTTACAAAAATGAAAACAAATTACTTAGAGCGATGAATAACAGTAGGAACATCAACAACAACCCAATTGTTGCAAGTCTGGCCAGGCATCACAAAGTTGGCGCAACCTTCATCTTCATCATCGCTGTCTTTAATCACAGCAGTTGAGTGTTGATCATTCCCATGAATGAACCCTTCACTGCATGAACTTGGTTGCATAACTTCAGTTCTAACGTTAAACGGTCCTGGTTGAAATCTCAATCCGGCCCTATTCTTGTTCTCAACAATCTCTATCATACGACCCCATTGATCAATGTTGCCAGCCTCAATAGCCTTTTGTGCATATTTCAAAGAAGACATGGGTGCCCCAGTTTTCTTCGCCTCAACAATAGACAAGGCTTAGAACAGCGTTCCAACCTCCTCCTCAGCTTCAACATATGTAAAAGATGACAAATGGATTACCAATAATGCCTACTCTCCACCAACAACGACAAGCTTGCCATTTTTCACAAATTTCAGTTTCTGGTGTAGAGTAGACGTCACAGCTCCTGCTTCATGAATTCACGGCCTTCCCAACAAGCAACTGTAGGAAGGGTGGATATCCATTACCCGGAAAGTAATCTGGAAATCACTCGGACCTATCTTTATTGGAAGGTCCACTTCACCAATGATAGTTTTTCGAGAACCGTCAAACGCTTTGACAATCACACCACTGTATCTCATTGGGGCGCCTTGATAAGAAAGTCTTGACAGAGTAGATTTCGGGAGCACATTCAAAGACGAACCGGTGTCAACCAACACATTGGACATAGCGTCCTCCTTACAATTCATTGAAATATGCAACGCCAAATTGTGATTTATGCCTTCCTCAAGAAGCTCTTCATCACAAAAGCTTAGATTATTGTAAGAAGTGATATTGGCAACAATGTGATCAAACTGATCCACAGTCACATCATGCTCAACATAAACTTGCTCTAGAACTTTCTGCAACGCCTCCCTATATGCTTCAGAATTCATCAACAGTGATAGCACGAAGATCTTTGATGGAGTTTGGAGCAACTGCTCCACAACATTGAATTCACTTCTTTTAATCAGCTTTAAAACTTCATCATCATCATCATTAGTCTTCAGTTTGCTGGATTCACCAGACTGAGTCATTGAATTACTAACTGGATTCACCACCGAAATAGTGAATCAGTAACTGATCATTATCAGTTTGAGTAGACATTTTCTAGCGTACATCACGAGATGGCTGAGCGGGCAAGTATTCCCTTTATACTTTTCAAAGTTTGGGACCTTGAACTTCATCAGGATCTTTACATTGGGGACCAGGCAGAGCTCAACAACACTCTTCCCAAACAAATCTTTTCCTCTTAATGTCTTCAACTCTTTACACAGCTCGAGGAACTGATCCTTCATCCCATCCATTTTCCCATACACATCTGGACCCTCAGATAGCTCAAAATTGTAGATAGTGTCCTCAACACGAGGCAGAGTGTGAACAATAGGTGGTGGCACTAACATGACCGGGCTAGATGCCGGCAGAGAAACAAAGGTGGGTGCATACCCTTCTAGCATAAAGTTGGAGGGAATCCAGGAGGCATGGAAGGACCGGATTGACTGGCAGCAACAGGAACAATTGAGGTAGTAACCTCAGGAATAACAGTCCTTTAGGGAGGAGTTGTGGGAGTTGGTGAAGATTGATTTTGTGCAGCAATGACAAATTCCATCAGCGCCATAAACTTGGCAATCTCATCCTTTAGCTCTCTATTCTCTTTCTCCAAATGTTCCATGATCCTTGGTTTATTAGGGTGAGTGTTGTATCGATGAGTCAGCTTGGCTGAAGCACAAAAGAATAATTGATAAGACACCTGCGGAAGAAAACCTGTTATGCGAATGATGCATGAAATGCAATGTTTTTTATTGTTTAATTTCAAGGAACATATGAAGTTCTATTTGCAAATATATATAATAACAGTAATAACAATTTGATTAACCATAAAGTCTCTTTTTATTCATAAAATTTGGAAGGATTACACTGAGTACAATTTCAGAAACCAAAGTACAAGTACAAGAGAAAAGGAAACTATCATCCTAAGAGTCCCTTAGCAACGGTATCAGATGATCTGGCTGTGGGCGCGTACTTCCTTCGGATGCGTCGAATCTCTGACTCAAAGGATGTCTTCATCTGAGCCATCTCAAGGACTAGCTGATTAACAATCTTCTTCCAAGCACCGGAAGGCTCTCTCTGTCTCTTCACTGCTCAGTTTTCGAGAATCTCAATAAACGGATCCTTGTCTTTCAACTCAAGTTGCAACTCTTCATGCTTTCGGCTCAAAGCATGGAACTACTCTTCCCACATATCCTTCTCTTGCTTCATCTTGGCAAGCGTGATTCCAACTCCTCTACATCTTGGTTAGGGAGAGTTGATGGCTTAGCCACAACCAAAGGCATAGGTCTTTTACAAGCATACGACATCTTCAGCTATAAAGCCCTCTTCTTCACCCAAATAGTGTAAGCTTCCAAACCTACACAATTGTGTGGACCAAGCTCGGATCTTCCTTTCCTATGCACATTATGCCAAACATGTATCATCCTCTGCTTCAAATGTTGGGGATCTTTACGCTCTTGATAGAATAGACCCTCTAACTGAGTATTATTAGGTTTATCTCTCAAGGGAAACCCAAGTTGACGACGAGCCAAAGCAGGGTTGTAGTTGATTCCTCCTTGTCTACCAATGAGAGGCACATTAGAGAATTCACCACAACTATCAGTAATATCCAAGCTAACTAGTGCAGAATCATATTGTAGTGGTAAATTCATGACCATCAAGCTATAGATAAGCTAGACGTCAATAAAACCAGAGTCGTCACCGCGCTTTTATTGTTTCCAAGGGAAAAGGGAAAAGTACGAACAAAACCAAAAAATAAGAAGTTTTCAAATCAAAACTAATAAAATGCCAGAGATTACAGGTAAGGGGTTGGGTTACACAGAGGGAAGGTGTTAGCACCCAAAGTATCCTATGTACTCCTAGGATGCCCTTTCTTGTGTGCTTATGTGTTTTTGTACAAATGATGTTTGCAAATAAAAAGAGTGTGGGGATGAGAAAAGAATTCATTAATTATATTTTTGTGTTTGACAAGACCTTCGGACTTGTGCCTACGTACCAACATAAAAATGAGGGATCAAAACCTCGTAGTTCATGGTATCAATTTCAAAGTGAGTGTGTTACTTTTAAAAAAAATTAAGTTTAAAAGGCACAAGGGCCTAAAAAAAGTTTGAATGAGTGTTAGTTCTTGTTGGCTTTTGAAATTTTAAGTCAAGTATAGTTAAGTTCATTCACAAGTTTGATTAAGAAAAGGAGTTTAAAAATGCAATGGCATAAGGCCAAAGTTTCTAATTTGCAATATGGTTAAAGTTCAGAAATCAACAAACACAAACGAAGAAGATTTTAAAAGGAGGGATAGATTTTGAAATTAAAGAAGTGGGGAGGAGATGAAGAGACTAATCCTAAGCATAAATTTAAAAGTTAAGAGTTGAAAAGATCTGACCAATGGGCTGCAATCCAATAGACAAAAATGTCATATAGAAACCCAAATTTCCCTTGGACTTTTGAGTCAAGCGACAAATAATACTCAAATAGCAAGTTGAAGAGCAAGGAATCAAATAAAGATAGTCATATCTAAGCTTAGAAACCCCATGATCTTTTTCAAGATTCCCCATGTGTCAGATGACTCAAAGATGGCATAAGCCACAGGTTCAAAATAACAGCTTCACAATGATTATGTTGCAGATGAACTCAAATGGATCTTCCAAGTTGTATCAGATGAATGCTCATTTCATAAGTACTTAGTTTCATGAAAGTTGGCATTGGCCAAGTCCTTTGCATAGGGAGTGTTGCCTAGATTCTAAGTCCAATAGTCTCCGATCAAACCAACAGTCCACACAAAATGTTTTTTAAGGTTTTTGTTCTTATTAGGTTCATTCAGGTCAAAAGACCACACAATCAAACAAGTATATACAAACACAATATATCACAAAATATGGTCCAAGTGGACAAAGTGAAAATGATATAAAAGTAAACAACTTGAATGGTATGAATAATGGAAAATGAATAAGGCTTAAAAATTAAAGTGCATTAAAAATAAATGACTTGAAATTAAATGTTAGTTGTTAGTGAATTAGAGGTTAGTGTTGCTTTTGTTTTGCTTTTGTTTAAGTCATTCTTTGGAGAACACTCAACCCACTTATCACAAGCATGGATCCTTGAACCAAGACATCTTCCAAAGGAAGGAAAAAAGGCCAAGTTTCCATACAATACCATGAAAGAGGGAAGACTTAGAATCTCACTAACTAGAATGATATACCTTTTGTGTCAAACTTTAGCGCTATGTTAAGCAATCGTAATTGGACTTATGTAGAAGTCACAACTATTTGAGGTCGGGCAATAGAATTTTGGTGTTAATGCATGTTAAAGACATAGTCTAATGGACTATGCTCATGAAACATACCACACACAAAAAGAATATGCAAAGTGGGGGACCTAATCTCATCCATACTTATGTTGAGTTTGCAATCAACTAGCCTTAGGATATAGAGACATCATAGGTCCATGACATGAATGGATAAAGAAGGGGAATGAGATGAAGAGGGAGGGGGAATGGATCAAACACAAATTGGTCAAAGGAGGAGTTTTACCAAATTAAGATTATTCATTCATTTTGGGAGATGGAATGTACATTCCATCAATCCCCTAAATATGATGATCTTAACCTAGCAAAGTCAAATCAACCTTGACCAAGGCCCAACAACACAAGTCAAACTCAACAAGTCAACGGAAATAGCTCAACACAATTAATTTGGCATTTAAACAATTAAAAATAATAAAAATATGCATTAAATTAAATTATGGTTGGTCAATTTCCTAAAACTTCATCAAAACACTAAGGAAATAGCCATGAGATTTATCATAGGTCAAACAAGGTCAAAGGACGTTGGAGAAATTTTTTCAAAATTTTTGGAAACTTAAAAGTATTTTTAAACAATTAAAAATATTCACAAAATCAATTGAATCATGAAAAATATTAATAATGATCCAAAAAAAATTTTTAATTCAGAAAATGAAAGAGGATTTTATTTTTAAAAAATTGGTGAAACTCTCATATTTTTTGGATCAATATTAAATTTAATATGAATTAATGAAAATAAATGAAATAAAATGAAAATTCAATTAATCAGAAAAACGTGGACCACTTGATCTCCGTCATTAACTGAGGTGACAGATCAAGTGGTCTGAAACATGCGTTCCACCAAACACACGAGTTAGCATGCTACACCAATGGTAATCACAAAGAGCGCTCATGATTAAAACAAATTGAAATGATCAAATGGCTTAGAACGTGTCCAGCACATCGTCGGAGCAAACCACCGGTCATCTTCTCCGATGACCTTGGTCGGACTGGTTCTCTCATCACCATCACAAAAATGAAAAAGAAGGACATGATCTTAAAGAGAAAATGACACTGATCACGAATCTGACCTCAATTCAAACTAACTCCAAATATATTCAGAGATACATGGAGTTGAATTTTGAGGTGCATGAACTGAGTTGCTTCAATTTGACCTCAAAGCAACTCAATATTCTTGCCTACATTGGTAGGACTTCAGACAACCAAGGATCCAAGACAATTGATGAGAATTGAGAGAGAATCAAAGAGAAGAAAAATCTGGAAAAATACCTTGAATGATGTGCAGAACTTGATCTCTCTTACTTCAATTCGTGTTTGATCTTGCTCAAGAAGCTTGCAGAAGTAGATTAGGATTGGTACAAGGCTTTGGATCCTGGAGTTTTTGAATCTCTAAATAGTGAGATTCAAACTCAAATTTCAAGTGAAATTTCTCAGGTTTTCCATTCAATTGTGAGGGTTTCAAATGTGGGAGGAAAAGCTGGCACGCAAGGGTCCTTCATTTTGATGCAATAGACCTCTATTTATAGCAAATGCAAGTGATATTTGCACCTTTCAAAATACTTCCAGATTTGGCAAAGTGAAGTGCATTCTTGCATGGGCGTGTACAGGCCCATGAAGCAACTCAATTAAGTCCAAATGCAAGTGAGATTGAGTCTGAATATGGATTGTGATGCAAGGCAAAAGTGTATTGATGTTTGAAGATTGATCCTTGCCAATTGATGCAGCCCTGTTCAGACCATGCACAGACCCCTCAAACCTTGTCCAAAATGAATGAATTTGGACTCTTTGGAAAGGTTAGATCAAGAGGAACAACTCTTATGTTGAACACATTTCCATTTGGAGCTTGTATCATGATGAATTTTGAGGTGGAAGTTTGGAAATTTCAACATGTTAAGAATTTTTCTAAGTGTCAAGCCATATGTTCAATTGTTCCACCTTGGCTAACTTTTTATGTGAGCTTCAAATGAGAAAAGTGTCTTCATCAAAGTTGTATCTATTTCAAAAACCTTCAAAATGGTCACAAATTCTACTTCATTTGGATTTGGGATTAATGAGTTATGCATTTTTGAAGTTGAGGAAAATCACTTGTTCAATGGTATTGGTCCAAAAGTTGAATTAGCTCCTCCTCCAAACATCAAAGTTGCAGTAGACACCTTGAATTTGATTTTGCAACTTGTAAATATTTCATCTCATAAAAATTGAGAAAGTTATGGCCTTGGGAAGTTGACTTTCAAATTTTGGTTTAGACAAAATGACCTATAATCTTTCAACATAAAAATGACTTTCCAAGAAAAACTAGTGTCGCATCGCGAAAAACAACCGGTGGGAAAAGACACAGCGCCGCCACCGTGCGTTATTTATCCCAAAGGAGGGAAAGGAAACGGTCGAAGTAAACCTGGAAAGGAAAGGAATGGTCTTACGACCAGAGATTGCTAGGTACGGGAGTCGGTTACGCAAGGGGAAGGTATTAGCACCCCCTCACGTCTGTCGTACTCGACGGGATCCACGCTCAAAAGAATAGAATAAGGTTGCTAACAAAACTGCTCAAAACTGCACTAAACTGGAATAATAAAACAGGTGAAATAAGACGGAGAAAGTGGACTCAGCAGGATGTTGCATCCTAGGTCTACGTAGTTTGTTAGAAACAAACATCAGAGTCGACGTAGTTCGGGGGGATGGGAAACGTGCTCGCTAGGACATCGCATCCTTTGCATACGTATCTTCTCTAACCAGAGGAAGAATCAGAGCACTCGTAGCTCGGCTAACGCACACCGAAACAAAACACTGAAAAGAGACGCTGAGACGTCAAAAGAAACACACAACAGGAAACAGAATGCCAATAGATGGACTTACATCCAACTCCTACCAAACCAACAGGAAACAGAATGCCAATAAATGGACTTACATCCAACTCCAAACCAACACAAATAGGAAACAGAATGCCAATAAATGGACTTACATCCAACTCCAAACCAACACAAACAGGAAACAGAATGCCAATAAATGGACTTACATCCAACTCCGAACAAAAAAAGGATGTACAAACACACACAAAAAAAACAAAAGGGTGCCCGGAGAGATCTCGCTCAATCTCCTGCCTGCGTATCTCATCTGGTATGAGAATCAGGGCGACGTAGTTCCCCTTAATAGGGGATAAACTCTCTCCTAACCAGAGACTAGGGAGATAACAAACTAATAGGGAGACTACGACTCGAGCCTAAAAGTTGTCATGCAGACGATCCCTACGTTGAGGTCTCTAATCAGAACCTAACTCACACAGGAAGCAAGCTAGCTCAAACAGCAAGTAACATCAATCACAAGTGATCAGGCATCACACACTATATGCAAACAAGTGGCTCATACAAATGGTTGGGCTTTAGTCAAGAGGGGTCATATTAACCTCGACAAACAAGCCAAAACTGTAGGAGTGTCCTGAAGCTCTTAACCACTAACATTGAGAGTTAGGGTGAAACTGATCAAATATGGAAATAAGGATGAGACCTCATGCTCTTAACCCTGTCCTGGGTGAGCTCAAATCAAAGAAGGCGTGGGGATCCAGAAAGAGGGACCCTATTCCACTTGACTGACTCTATATACAAAGATCTTGGGTTATTGTTCAAGAGCATCAGCACGTAGTGCGAGCATAATGAACGACTCACTGAATAAAAGGGGATTGATTGCTAATCCCTTCTATCTGTCATTTGCCTCTTCACTTAGGAGGACTTAACAAGTAACATGCCTCATTTGGAGGTCTTTAGCACAAATGTAAACAATCACAATCATTGCCTCTTAAGGAGGACTTCAACCAAATGCCTGCCAAAAAAGTGACAGGACTTCCAGACTACATGGAGTGAGAGAATGGTTACCTAGGTGGTATGTCAACCACAAACCAAAGCAAAGCTCAAGCAAGAGCTAATAGAAACTAATGTACCTGTACAAAAGCCAAACAGTTAATATTGTATTCAGAAAACCAACAGACAACCCAGTGGTATCATCAACAGTTATACACAAAGCAAGTCACAAATGCAAGCAACTCAAGTGAATTTCTCACATCAATGGACCTACAACACAACAAAGGTTAGTAATCAAAGCAACTTTCATCTCAAGTAATGAGACCAAACCCAACATTAGGGCTAATTGATCAATACCTGAAACACGAAACACAATTGGTGAGTACAAACCACTAGTACAAAGACTAGGGTCAAAGGCAAGTCAAATAGTCAAAACAGAAGTCAATATTTCACATGAAGCACATTCAATCAAATAAGAAGAAGTCCTCAAATGGATCAAAGCTAAATCACAAGGCAAAGCCATCAAACAATTCATGTAAGGCAAGGGCAACCAAAGGTGCACACAATTGGACATCCAAATGAGAAAATCCACATTAAAACAGAAAAGCATCCAATGATCATGAAATTTTTTATGTGAGCTTAAAATGTTATGAACAAGCATAAAACCAAAAATCAAGTCTATGAGAGCTCAAATGGCCTAGGAATGAAAATTCACAAATGCAACATCTAATATGTGACACAAATTGTCACACCATATGTTCATGTGTCCAAAACAGTGATGGAATATGATAAAAATCTCAAACAAAAGCCAAAAGATCATGTTATATGTTATGAATAAGCATGTCAAATTTCAAGGCAATTGGATAAACCATGAGCATTTCACAATTCAACTAGCACACCATGTCATTTTTGTATCATGTCCAAATAATCAAGCACATTTAAAATTCCAGAATCATACAAATCAGGAAATTAACATCAACAAATAATAGACATTAAAACAAGAAAGTGATAAAAAGTTTGGATTAATTTGGATACATTTTCTATTTTTTTATGATTTTTAGAATTTGAAGAAAATAAAATGAATAAAATGAAAATCATGTAGAAAATGAAATGAATTAGAATTGGAAATATGCATAAGCTAGGTGTTGAACACAGGACAGCAAGGTCAAAAAAGCGCTAGAAAATAACATCAGAAATGCACAAGCATGGGAATCGAACCAAGGTACTCTAGGCTACAAGGCGCCTTCAACAATTAAATTCCAAACGTACGCCTGCCAGGATCGAACTGAGGTGTATGAGGTTGCAAGCGCGTTTCAAATGAAACGCAGCGTGTAGCGCAAGTGAGAAATCACAAGTGGAATTTCAAAATGTCATGGCGAGGTATCGAACTGGAGTAAGCGAGGTTGCAAGCGCGCACTATTCAAAACCCTAGCGTTTGAACCAGACGGCCGGAATAGTAATTCTGGTCGTCTTCTCCGGTTGCTTTCCGATGAAGATCATGAATTTTTTTCCAGAAATTAGCGTATTATACATGGTTCGAAAGCTTGTTCAATGAGGAGCATGAATATCGCAATTATAAGTCCTAATTCTCCATGGATCGAGCGAATCGAACAGAAACATTTTGAACATCAAAAATTCAAATCAACATAACATGCTTGTTTCTCAACCAAATCAAGATCTACTTATATCCGAATTCTCAACATCAAAAGCTCTACAAGATTATGTACATAAAAGAGCAAAACAAGAGATTCGAATTCCAACCTTTTTGAAGAGCAGTGTGTTGATTTTGTGGATTCAAGCTTCCTCCAACTCCAGATCCACTTCCTTTGATCTCCAATGAGGCTTTATACAAGAATTAGCACCTGAATTGGCCTGGATCTTGCTTAATTTGAAGCTTCCATTAATGCATTCAAGCTCTTGGCATGCACGAATTTGAGCTGAATTCCACCAAACACACGTTGAATCTTGCTCAATAGAACTCCATGATCATGATTATGCAAGGAAAATCAAGGTTTATGTGAAGAATTTTGAAAAATCAAGAGAGAGAAAATTGAAAGGGAATCTTGAATTTCAGATCTAGAATGTGTTCCTCTCCCAAATTCTGTTACAATTAAGCTTTTATATCATGTGTTAATCACCATGCTAATCCCAATTTGCCTTGGCTAATGAAAAATTATGGAGAAATGAAGTGTGATGCAAAATTGGTAAATGCACCCTTGCATGGTTAAAGTGCACGTGAACAGTGCCATATTAGGGTTCAATTCCACTTAAAATCAGCTCATGAACATGATAGGATTGGTATTTGGCTCATGTGATCAACCAATTTCAAATTATGCATTTTCCCTCCAAAATGCACTTGAATGAACAAGTGGTCATGTGATCCTCTTTCATGCAAGGCAATGGATGAATTGAAAAATATTGGTCATGACAAGCATTTTGCAAAAAGAGTGGCTCAATTTGGAGTTTTGGATCAAAAGTTATGGCACTTTGAAGTTCCATGCACACATTGCAATAATTTGTTCATAACTCCTCAACCATTATTTAGATGATCATGATCTAGGGCTTTTTAAAAAGAGGAGAGAAAGGTATTCAACTTTCATGTTCACCAAAATTTCATTTGAAGCTTCTTTGATGTTGTAAAATCAAGTTGAATGTGGTCCAAAAACTTGCCATTTTTGGAAACTTTGAATTACAGGTCACTTTCCATTTTTGAAAACTTTTGATTTGACTTCAAAATCTTCAAGATAGATGTTTAACATGATGAATAGGCCTCTTTTGAGCATGAATGAAGTGTCTCAACTCATTTCTTCAACTCAAAACCCTCAGTTGACTGCACAGTTGACTTTTATGGTCTTCAGATGACCTAGAAATGTACTAATGAACCTGGGCCTCTACCACTTGGTACAATTGCTTCAAAATGACCCTAAGCTCATATAAGCTCCTTAGAATAATCATGTGGCCTTCATCTCAAGGAAAGACTTACTCTTTTGCACTAGGATTCTCTTGATGCCAATCTGACTGCCAAGATGCAATGCAACATGGAATGATGAATGACCTAAAAAATGAAATGAATGCATGAATGAGTGAGGGCAAATTTGAGGTGCTACAGCTGCCCCTATTCAATCAACTGATAACCTGAACAGATGAAAGCAACGAATATCATACTTTCAAGGTAAACAGGGATTGAATACCAAAAGAACCGGAGAATTTGCACTCTGCAGGGGACGAAGTGAAGGAAAGCGAGGCCATTTACCGATGGCGGCTTCAAAACAGGATTTGATATTTCCCGATATCAAGGAAAGCGAGGCCATTTACCGATGACGGATGGGGAATAAAATTGATATTTACCGATATCAAGGAAAGCGAGGCCATTTACCGATGGTGGCTTGGGAGTAAAATTGATATTTACCGATATCAAGGAAAGCGAGGCCATTTACCGATGGCGGCTTTACTGGGGAGAAATAACATGTTTACAATTGAAACAAGACCAGTCATTTACCGATGACTCTACTGAGGAATTGATATTTATCAAAGAAAGGAACCACGACCAGACATTTACCGATTACTGGGAAGGGGTTCGATGTTTACCGACATCGAGCAATGATGTTTAAGCGAAACTGGACCAGACATTTATCGACGATTGGAAAGAAAGGAACCACGACCAGACATTTACCGATGACTGGGAAAGAACTCGATGTTTACCAACATCGAACAATGATGTTTACAGACACCAAGGAAAGAACTCACTTATGATACGGAATCATTTACCGATGGTCGACATTTAGGGATAGTGAATCAGCTGGGGAATCTTAAACGACAAAACCATTTACCGATGGTTAACAAGCGACCGATGTTTACCGACATCGAAAGATGATGTTTACAACAACCAAAGAGAGGACACACACGGGTGTTAATAGAACGATTTTTTTTGTAGACACCATGAGAGGTATACCATTTACTGATGGCCAACAATTGGAATTCGATGTTTACCGACATCGAAAGATGATGTTTATCGATATCAAAGAAACAGATATTACGGGGATCAACGCGACACTTACCGGTATCGCAAGGATGACATCTACATATGTCCAAACAAGGCAGGCGCTCGTCGGGGACTACACTGGGGGATAGAATCAAGCTTTCCTTTCACGGACGGGTGAGGAAATAAATCTTTCCGGGGATTATCAATCATGAATGCTGCCAAGAGCAACTGATGCAAATGTGCCATACGGATGTTGAAAAATGATCCGCCTCCGCTGGGGATATGATCCAATCTGGTTTAACACATGTATGCATATGTTTGAGTTCTCTATGGCATAATGTTCCATACTGAATGGAAATGCTACGCGATTTGAGGATGTAAATGCAAACGATGATTATTATATGCAAGATGCAAAGGGAGGAAAACTCCTGCTGGGAAAGCAAATGATCACTTTGTTGAGCACACAATTCTGATTCGATCTTCCAACTCTGTGGGGAGACACCACAATTCTGCTGCGGATACTTACTGATCTGACATTTTCGGAATGTCAGAGAAACCAACTCAACTGGGGAGTCACTTGTTGGGAAAACACCAACCTCTCGACCATACTGGGGAATAGCACTGTTGCTGGGGATAGGATAATCCTCACTGGGGACAACCTCCACTGAACCCAATCTGCTTGGGGATTTCGCTGGGGAAAAACTACCAACGCACACCTCCGTTCGGGAAACAGCAACCTTCAGACTTGCTGGGGAAATAAAACTCTCAAGCCTGCTTAGGGAAATAGCAAACTTCAGGCCTGGCTATTGAGGGAACACCGATCTCGAACCCGCTGGGGGGACAAGCTCTGAACTTGCTTAGACGACCCAACTTCTTACTCTACTGGACAGTGTTGAAACACCTTTGGACAAACTTTGGCTCATCTGCTTTAGCCAGCCATCAAAGATAGTAACTTGCAAAACAGTACGACATACAATGCCCCAGGGGGTCGCATGGACAAGATATACTCAAGTGTACTCAACATTCAAAATGATTTTCAAATGTTTTATCTTTTCGCACGTCATTGTCTAGCCTTCATGTTTTTTTTAGATGCAATGTTTATCAAAAATCGAACGTTTTTTGCAAACAAAACAGTAAAATAAAAAAGACAAGAGCAATCTGACTGAATAACGACTTTTATTGATTGAAAATGGCCTATAAAGGCAAGTACATCAGGAAGCAATTCCTAGGAAGAGGTAATTGCGCCATAAAATAAAATAAACTATCCTATTGGCAATGTGAACACGGCATTCCACTATTTTCCAATTCTGTTATGACTCACAGATCCTCAATTTCCCCCAAATTCCTTGCTTTCTGAGAAGAATGATTGGACCGATCATATCCTTCAAGATGGTAGACACTGAAGCGTGATGAAGTACAAATAACTCAGACCGTAGTCTCCGCTTTAATCCCTCTTTTGCCTGGACCGCCTTTTCAGGTTTTCAATCCACCGGGATACCCATTTTTGCTTAAGCCGCCTTTGCAGGTTTTCGACTTACCGGGTGTACACATTATTATTATTCTTTATCCCTAACTTTTGCCCGAACCTTTTCTTTTGGTTCGCCGGGATGCCCCTTTTTGCCTGGACTCTATTTTTTTGTCCAGCGGGTCAATTTATGCGAAGTATTTTTTGACTACATCTGAGTTCACAGGGGACGGGAAATCTTCACCATCCATAGTTGTAAGCATCAAGGCTCCACCAGAAAAGACCTTCTTAAAAACATATGGACCTTCATAATTCGGAGTCCACTTGCCCCTATTATCTGTACCGAGAGGAAGGATCCTCTTCAAAACCAAGTCACCTATCTGATAGCTTCGAGGACGCACTTTCTGATCAAAGGCCTTCTTCGTCCTTCTCTGATACAACTGCCCATGGCACACAGATGCTAATCGCTTTTCCTCGATAAGGCTTAATTCGTTGAACCTTGTCCGAACCCATTCAGCTTCGTCTAACTTGACATCCAACAGGACTCTTAGAGAAGGAATCTCCACTTTAACAGTTAGGACTGCTTCCATACCATACACAAGGGAGTAAGGGGTTGCCCCGGTCGACGTACGTACTGAAGTACGGTACCCATGCAAAGTGAAAGGCAACATCTCATGCCAATCCTTGTACGTCACCACCATCTTTTGCACAATCTTCTTAATGTTCTTGTTTGCCGCCTCTATAGCACCATTCATCTTTGGTCTGTAAGGAGAAGAATTGTGGTGTTCGATCTTGAAGTCTTTGTAGAGTTCTTTCATCATCTTGTTATTGAGATTCGAACCATTATCAGTGATGATTCTCTCAGGAACCCCATAACGACAAATAATTTCTTTCTTAATGAACCGAGCAACCACTTGTTTGGTAACATTGGCATAGGACGCTGCTTCCACCCACTTGGTGAAGTAATCAATCGCGACTAGGATGAAGCGATGTCCATTAGAAGCAGTAGGCTCAATCTTCCCAATCATATTGATGCCCCACATCGCGAATGGCCAAGGAGAATTCATAACATTCAGAGGGTTTGGTGGTACATGTTCTTTATCTGCATAGATCTGACATTTATGGCACTTCCGAGCGTATTTAAAATAATCGGATTCCATGGTTATCCAGTAATAACCGGCTCTTAACAACTTTTTGGACATTGCATGACCACCAGCATGGGTACCGAAAGATCCCTCGTGTACTTCCTGCATTAACATGTCTGCTTCGTGTCTATCCACGCATCTGAGCAGAACCATGTCAAAGTTCCTCTTGTACAACACATTATCCTGATTCAAATAAAAGCTTCCAGCTATCCTTCTCAATGTCTTCTTGTCATTCTTTGATGCTCCTTCAGGATACTCCTGGCTTTTGAGGAAATTCTTAATATCATAGAACCACGGCTTCTCATCAACAATAGACTCGGCTGCAAACACATACGCAGGCCTCTCGAGTCGATTCACAGCAACGTGTGGCACATGATTATGCCAATGGACTTTAATCATGGAAGACAGAGTGGCTAAGGCATCAGCCATTTGATTTTCATCTCGGGGTACATGATACAACTTCACTGTCTTGAAGAAAGTCAGGATCCTTCTGGTGTAGTCCCTGTAAGGAATCAAATGCGGCTGATGAGTATTCCAGTCTCCATTGACTTGGTTAATCACTAGAGCAGAATCTCCATAGATGTCCAGAGTTTTGATCCTTAGATCGATGGCTTCCTCAATCCCCATGATACAAGCCTCATACTCAGCTTCGTTGTTGGTTACCTCGAAAGTCATTCTGGCAAAAAAAGGTATGTGTGAACCTTTAGGATTGATGAGTACTGCCCCAACACCAGTTCCATTCACATTTACCGCCCCATCAAACATCAGTGTCCACTTGTCATCGGGATTCGGTCCTTCCTCGACAAGAGGCTCTTCACAATCTTTCATCTTTAAGTACATGATATCTTCATCGGGGAATTCAAACATCATCGGCTGATAGTCATCGATTGGTTGCTCGGCAAGGTAATCAGACAGAATACTACCCTTGATGGCCTTTTGCGACGTGTACTAGATATCATACTCTGTTAAAATCATCTGCCAACGAGCCACTCGTCCGGTAAGAGCCGGCCTTTCAAAGATGTAATTTACTGGGTCCATCTTAGATATCAACAAGGTAGTATGGTTCAACATATATTGTCTTAGTCGGCGAGCAGCCCATGCCAAAGCGCAGCAAGTTTTCTCGAGCAGTGAATATCTTGTTTCACAGTCGGTAAACTTTTTACTAAGGTAGTATATTGCATGCTCTTTTCGACCAGACTCGTCATGCTGTCCCAATACACACCCCATCGAATTCTCTGTTACTGAAAGGTACATTATCATAGGCCTCCCAGGAACTGGAGGTATAAGAATTGGAGGTTTCTGCAGATATTCCTTTATCTTATCAAAAGCTTTTTGACAGTCATTGTTCCACCTGATTGCTTGGTCTTTCCTTAGCAATTTGAATATCGGTTCGCACGTGGCTGTTAGGTGAGATACGAACCGTGCAATGTAGTTCAACCTCCCTAAAAACCCACGAACCTGCTTTTCCGTTCTTGGTTCAGGCATTTCTTGAATAGCTTTTACTTTCGCTAGACCAACCTCAATCCCTTTCTCACTGACAATGAAGCCTAACAACTTTCCGGATCTCACTCCAAACGTACACTTGTTTGGATTTAGCCTCAGTTTGAATTTTCTCAGTCTTTCAAACAACTTCTGCAAGTTTACCAAGTGCTCATCTTCCGTCTGAGACTTCGCAATCATATCATCCACGTACACTTCAATTTATTTGTGCATCATGTCATGAAAGAGAGTCGTCATAGCCCTCTGATAGGTAGCACCGGAGTTCTTCATCCCAAACGGCATCACCTTATAATAGAACGTGCCCCAAGGTGTAATGAATGTCGTCTTTTCCATGTCTTCTGGCGCCACCTTGATCTGATTATAGCCAGAAAATCCGTCCATGAAAGAGAAAACCGAGGACTGAGTAGTGTTATCGACCAATACATCAATGTGAGGTAATGGGAAGTCATCTTTCGGACTGGCTCTGTTTAAATCTCGGTAATCGACACACATCCTGACTTTACCATCCTTCTTCGGCACGGGTACGATGTTGGCCACCCAAGGGGGATAATTTGTAACTGCCAGAAAACCCGCATCCAACTGTTTTTGAACCTCCTCTTTGATCTTGACAGCCATATCAGGACTAGTTCTGCGAAGCTTCTTCTTTACCGAAGGACAATCTTCTCTGAGAGGTAGCCTATGCACCATAATATCTGTATCCAAACTAGGCATATCTTGATACAACCTTGCGAATACCTCCACATATTCTCGCAGCATTTCAATCAGTCCTCTCTTGACCTTTTCCTCTAAAGCAGCCCCTATTTTGATCTCTCTCCCGGCGTCCTCAGTACCAAGGTTAATGACTTCCAACTCTTCCTGATGCGATTGGATGACCCTTTCCTCCTGTTTCAATAATCTGGCCAATTCTTTGGGGAGTTCAAAATCTTCTTCTCTCTCCTCTTTGGCTTGGTAAATGGGATTATCGAAATCATATTGAGCCATAACAGAATTGTTTTTAATGGAATCCGCAAGATCAATTCTGCATGAATGATGTTTGCTTTATTTTAGAAAAGAGTTCAAGAAAGTCACAAAAACAAAAAAAACATTGCCATTTTTATTGTTTTGAAAGTGAAAGTAAAAACAGAAAGACAATGAGCACAAATTTGATTGCAAAACGTCCTTTATTAATGATAATCATTGAAAATTCAAACATGATGTGGCCCTACAATGAACCACTACGCCCCGGGCAGAGCGTTGGGTTTTTGTGCAAAATGAAAAACAAAAGAAAATTACTCTGTCTGAAGAGTAACTTTGACTATTTCTTTGGCAGTCCAATTGTTGACCTTCTCCCCTGGAGCACACAGGCGCACCCAATTGTCCATATCATAATCACTGTCGCCGTCTTCATTGCCTGCTGCAACGACGTCACCATGATTCATCAATCCAGTACTGGTGAAGGTACACGGCCCTTTCTGATTCTGGACACTCTGCTCTGATGATTGATAGGGCTGATAACCAATGCCGAACTTGTCTTCCTTCACGGGCATGTCAATCATCTTGCCCTAGCCTTCTGCGTTACCTGAATTAATGACCTCCAAAGCTTGCTTATATGACGCGATCGAGGTACCCGGCTTCTTCTGCTCAACAAAAGCCACCTTCTCAATATCAATAGTCTCAAAAGCTTGACAAAGAGTTTCATAAATTTCGCCATCCATCTCCACATATTTGAAGGAGGATAAATGACTCACAAGAATGTCCTCTTCACCACACACGGTTACAACCTGACCGTTCCACACATACTTTAGCTTTTGATGGAGAGTTGAAGAAACTGCTCCGGCCCCATGTATCTAGGGACGCCCCAACAGACAACTATATGCTGGTTGAATATCCATCACATAGAAGACAATATCAAACACTTTTGGGCCGATCTTTACAGGCAACGTGACTTCGCCAAAAACAGATCGCTTGGATCCATCGAAAGCACGGACAACAAGATCACTTGCTGTGAGGACAACCCCTTCAACATCAACTTTTCTCAGAACCTTCTTGGGCAACACATTCAAAGAAGAGCCGGTATCAACCAACACATGCGACAACACTGCGCCTTTACATTCCATCGTGATATGCAAAGCTCTATTATGATTACGACCCTCAGGTGTCAAGTCTAGATCTGTGAATCCCAAACCATGTCTCGTGCTAACATTTGCAATAACACCCTCGAGCTGGTTAACCGAAATCTCTTGAGGCACACAAGCCATATTCAACATTTTCAACAAGGCGTTACGATGTGCCTCTGAACACATTAACAGAGAGAGAATAGAGATTTTCGACGGCGTCTGGTTTAATTGATCCACAACCTTATAATCACTTTTCTTGATGATTTTCATGAATTCCTCCACGTCCTTCTCAAAAGAACCCTCGGGCACTTCCTTTCGCACTGGTTCTTCCTCACACACAACTTGTTTCCCTTTTGCTTTAGCAAGAGCCTCAGCATTGTTATCCTTTGGAATCTGTGGTGCAAACAAACGACCACTTCTTGTAAATCCTTCGAGTCCTCCCATATTATCCACCCTTACGGGAGTCTTATCTGACAAACCAATCGTCACTGGAGCCTGATTTACCGGTCTGGTCTGATTTTCTGATCTTCTGTTACTGCGGAAAGCATTGTCATACTGCCACGGTATTGCCCTACCATTCTCAAACAGTCTTCCACCAGAAGCAACAATGGTGGTAGGAGCACCGACAGTCACCGGAGCAGATATGGTCACGGGAGTACCAACAGTCACAGGCGCATTAACAGTTCCTGGAGCACGTCCAGGGCCTTCTGACGGTTTAAAGTAAATGGTAATGGTTGATACCTCTCCACGATCTTTCACTACCCGACCAAACTGCAAGCAACCCTCATCCATCAATCCCTGGATACCTCTTTTCAACTTTCCACAGCCGTTCTCATGATTGTCATAATCTGGACACGTCTCATCACAACCCGGGAACATTCCCCCTTTAATCAGACGTTCCTTCACCACAAACAACGAAGTCTGAACCTCATCAACGTCGACTACCAAGTCCAAAGCTTCCTCATCTTCCACACTGTTTACTCTAGGCCCACCATGCTGAGGCATAGGATTATTCACTACATTCGGAACAGGAGCAAAGTTAATCGCCTTAGCATCAATCAAATCCTGAACCTAATGGTGAAAAGCCCGACAATACTTAATGTGATGCCCTGGTGCACCGAAATGAAAATCACAACGGACATTAGCATCATACCCAGCAGGAATCTTCGTTAACGGAGCCATAGTGCGAAGTTCAATAAACTTCAACCTGGGCAGTTCAGGAAGTAACTCAGCATAGGTCATCGGCAACGGGTCAAAACGACGATCTGGCATTCTCTGTCTAGGTTGGAATTGGCGTTGCTGTTGTTGTTGTGGTTGTCCTCTTGGTTGTTGTTGGGGTTGGGTTGCTGGAATAGTCACAACAGCAACTTGACGATATTGTTGTCCTCGGTTCATATTCCTCCGATGGTGTACAACATTTGTTTCACCCTCTCTCCTTCTGGGTGCCCCCGAAAATGGTTTCTTAGAACTCAAAGAACTTGAAGAGCCAGGATCTTGGATCTTTCCTGCTTTGATAAGACTTTCAGTTCTTTCTCCGCAGATTACAACATCCGAAAAGCTACCAAACAGGCAACTTCCCATACGATCCATGAACACACCTTGCAGGGTCCCAATAAACATGTTAGTCAGTTCTCTCTCCAAAATCGGAGGTTGGACTCTTGCAGCTAGTTCACGCCACCTCTGGGCGTATTCCTTGAAGCTCTCACCAGTCTTCTGAAACAAACTCTGCAACTGGGTTCTGCTCGGAGCCATGTCTATGTTGTGCTTGTACTGCCTCAGAAAAGCTTCACCCAAATCTCTCCATCTTCTGACAGATTCTCTCTTCAAGTCCATGTACCAGTCCAAAGAAGCTCCAGACAAGCTGTCTTGGAAAAAGTACATCCACATCTTTTCATCATTTGTGTATGCGGATATCTTCCTGTAGTAAGCTTGCACATGAGTGCGAGGACAAGAAGTGCCATTGTATTTGTCAAAGGATGGCACTTTGAATTTGTAAGGGATCCTCAATCCATCAACCAAACCCATGTTGGTAACATTAAAACCCAAAGAATTCTGACACTCCATGGCGCGAATCTTTTCAGCAAGGGCGTCAACCTTTCTATCCCTCTCTTCCTTCCTTCCTACTTCATCATCATCACTGAGAACAGTGAACATATCTTCCTGTCTGTCAACCAAATGAGCAGGACGGGCTGGAGCAAGGGCGACTCGAGCATTAGTATTCTCTGCAGTGATGGGTTGTCCATTAATTCTGATACCCCTCAATTCATCACCCACGGCATATTTATTGACAGGGATGGTGGCAGCAGCAGTGTCATTGATAGGGACTCCTTTTGGCGAATTCCGACTGGCAGGTGGAATCACGACTTCTTGTCTCTGGTCCAAGGCTCGAAGTTCCTCTTGCCCTTGCACGACCCCTTGCATCATATTCATGAATTGGGCCATGTTGGCCCTCATCTCTGCTAATTCTACCTGAACTTGATCCATATTCCTTTGTTGATTCAGCCTTGTCGCGTAACGGTGCGGGCGATGTTCAGCAATCCTGCCTAGGTCAGGAACTAGAGTAAGAAATCTTCTTCAAGAATATCTGTAACAATGCAAGAATGATATGTGTAGGATGCATATGATGCGTATGCTATGTTTTATCATTTCTCAGGCATTCAAGAGTCTTGTCCACCTTTGAAAAATGGCGACCTGCACCCGTAGGCGGAACACAAACAACAAAAAAGCAACATACACTGGACGACAAGCAAAAATGAGACACCGATAATTCTCATCCATAGACATAAGAAATAGGGTTCATACAAACATAGCTCAAGCAAAGATTTAATTCATCAGAGTAGAACAAGAAATCCCATCCAACAATCCTGGAGGTGATTCTCAAAATAAACAACAAGGCAAACTAGGAAAGTCGTCCTTCAGGAATGAGAGTCTTCAAATACTGGCACTGATCTATCAGTCGGTCACACTCTGAACACTCAGGTAAAGGGGTGATCTTTTCTCTCAATTGCACTCTGAGTTCCACCACTTCTTCTCGGAAATGAGATGCACGGATGTCACTTCCTCTGAGCTGGCTCTCTACAGTACGCCTCGGGTCTATTTCTTTCTTCAATTGAATGTCTTTGTCCTTAAGCTGCCTTTCCAAGTCTCGTATATTCCTTTGGTAATTGGCTTCCGCTTTTTGTAACCTCAAGCGTTCACGACGTTCTTCTTCCAACATCGTTTCTATCTCATCATAGGACCTCTTCTTGTTTCTCGATCCACTAGCACTTTCACCTTGCACTCCTTTGAGTTTGTGAGCCAAATTCAACCTATCAGCTTTGGCTTTGTAAAGCTCCATTTGGATCCCTTGTTCATTCTCTTTCAACCGGCGATTCTCCATTAAGGCTTGTTTGTAATGCTCAGCAGGCACATTCTCAGAAAGGATCAAAGGCGGTTGCTCCTGCAATGGTTTCACCCGATCATATGGTAGCAACAAAGTTCCAACTCTTTCCTTGACCCACTCAATGTAGGCAGGCATAGCAATTGCAAACTTCCTCCCTAAAACAAATGCATCCTTTATACCAAGATTCTCCCAAGCTTTTCCCACTCGCTCCAATCTTGTCGGATCGCTCTGTTTCTCAAAGTACACACTTGCAGCTATCTCGACATCTAGCGATCTTCCATTCATGACAAACCCCAACTGACGGAGAGAAAGAACCGGGTTGTAGTTGATGCAACCCCTAGTTCCTACGAGTGGGACATTGCGAAACTCTCCACAACTCATAATGACATTACGCACATTAATCCTACAAGCTTGCCACTTGATATCATAAGATGTGAGTGACATGATTCTCTGAGTCCATTTGTGAGTGTTTTGAGTATCCACAAACGGTCCACTGGTTGGTAGAAAAGACAAGAACCACTTGAGTAGCAACGGGAGACAACACCTGATAGCTCCACACTTACCATGCCTGCTGTGTATAGCATAATAGGTGTCAGCTAACAAGGTAGGCACCGGGTTTCTTCCAATGAAAATAGTGATTGCTGCAAGGTCCACAAAATTAGGCATACTAGGGAACATAACAACCCCATAAATCATGACAGCCAACTGAGCGTTGAAAGCTACCCAATTTCCTTTATTCGCTTCTTCCTTAGCCATTCTCACCAAGAACTTCAAGGATAAACCCACAACATCACCGCTTGGTTTCCAATTATCACTAACTTCCTTGATGCTCAAGTAAAGAGCTTTAGCAACAACTTTGAAATCCACCTCCTTTGGCACATCCAAGAAGGGTACTTGACTTTTGATTGGGACGTTCATAAGGATGGAATACTCTTCAAGAGTGGGTGCTAACTGATAGTCCTGAAAAGTGAAGCAACGAAGCTCCGGATCATAAAACTGTAAGAGAGTCTGCAGAGGTACCGGATCAACCAACATCTTCAATAGTGTCAAAATATCCCCATACTGATCATCAAAAACCTTCTGATTACGGTCAGTCACAAGATTACCCAATTCTTCCAAATATGTCAACGGCTCACGGTAAAAGCTGTAGGTGCAAGTTTTCCTCTTCAACTCTGGGATGGCAGTCATCTCTCGGCGTGAACAGACTCCTGAATAAACCTGAGAAATGATATGCATGTTAGCTTTTTCCTTTTTTCTTTTTATGCATTATTATTATTATTATTATTTTAAAATAAACATGCTATGATGCAAAATGATGAGACTGGCTGGCTGTGTATCACGAGGCACAGAATCAGAACTTCGACATGAATTCGGAACCGGAAACCACAGATCATGGTCATCAACTTAGAACCCACACTTCAGAACCAACGGTCACCAACAAGAACCAAACAGAAGTCACCAACAGGACACGGTCACCAACAGAACGAGTCACCATCAGTACCTGCAAATGATTCATTCCCTCCCCACTCACGGGTGTCATCTAGGCCAGGATAAGGTCAAGAGAAGCGCAGGATAAACAACCCTTTCAAGAATATCATCATATGCACACCAGGTGTATGCAACGATAATACCCATCAGAATCTGAACTGCTCGTGATACCATGTTCCGCTAAGTGGAGTCATACCACCCGCTTCCTATGAATCACTCTATTCCTAGGTGTCCTAAAGTTCACTCAATGCCTGTGTATTGGGCCTTTTACCTCTTGTGGTTCCCACCCAACAGTGAAACAAATACATAGCCAGCACAATGATAATATGATGCATGCAAACATATATGCAAATATATACAATCACAGCATAACATAATAATCATAAATGCCATAAATAAAACAATAAAAGCAACCAAAACTATCCTAAAGAGCGCTAGGATTGACTCGCTTAGGGAAAAGTCCCCAGTAGAGTCGCCAGCTGTCGCATCGCGAAAAACAACCGGCGGCAAAAGACACAGAGTCGCCACCGTGCGTTATTTATCCCAAAGGAGGGAAAGGAAACGCTCGAAGTAAACCTGGAAAGGAAAGGAATGGTCTTACAACCAGAGATTGCTAGGTATGGGAGTCGGTTACGCAAGGGGAAGGTATTAGCACCCCCTCACGTTTGTCGTACTCGACGGGATCCACGCTCAAAAGAATAGAATAAGGTTGCTGACAAAACTGCTCAAAACTGCACCAAACTAGAATAATAAAACAGGTGAAAGAAGACGGAGAAAGTGGACTCGGCAGGATGTCGCATCCTAGGCCTACGTAGTTTGTCAGAAACAAACATCAGAGTCGACGTAGTTCGGGGGGATGGGAAACGTGCTCGCTAGGACATTGCATCCTATGCATATGTATCTTCTCTAACCAGAGGAAAAATCAGAGCACTCGTAGCTCGGCTAACGCACACCGAAACAAAACACTGAAAAGAGACGCTGAGACGTCAAAAGAAACACACAACAGGAAACGGAATGCCAATAGATGGACTTACATCCAACTCCTACCAAACCAACAGGAAACAGAATGCCAATAAATGGACTTACATCCAACTCCAAACCAACACAAACAGGAAAAAGAATGTCAATAAATGGACTTACATCCAACTCCAAACCAACACAAACAGGAAACAGAATGCCAATAAATGGACTTACATCCGACTCCGAACAAAAAAAGGATGTACAAACACACACACAAAAAAAAACAAAAGGGTGCCCAGAGAGATCTCGCTCAATCTCCTGCCTACATATCTCATCTGGTATGAGAATCAATGCGACGTAGTTCCCCTTAATAGGGGAGAAACTCTCTCCTAACCAGAGACTAGGGAGATAACAAACTAATAGGGAGACTACGACTCGAGCCTAAAAGTTGTCATGTAGACGATCCCTACGTTGAGGTCTCTAATCAGAACCTAACTCACACAAGAAGCAAGCTAGCTCAAACAGCAAGTAACATCAATCACAAGTGAACAGGAATCACACACTATATGCAAACAAGTGGCTCATACAAATGGTTGGGCTTTAGTCAAGAGGGGTCATATCAACCTCGACAAACAAGCCAAAATTGTAGGGGTGTTCTGAAGCTCTTAACCACTAACAGTTATACACAAAGCAAGTCACAAATGCAAGCAACTCAAGTGAATTCCTCACATCAATGGACCTACAACACAACAAAGGTTAGTAATCAAAGCAACTTGCATCTCAAGTAATGAGACCAAACCCAACATTAGGGCTAATTGATCAACACCTGAAACACGATACACAATTGGTGAGTACAAACCACTAGTACAAAGACTAGGGTCAAAGGCAAGTCAAATAGTCAAAACAGAAGTCAATATTTCACATGAAGCACATTCAATCAAATAAGAAGAAGTCCTCAAATGGATCAAAGCTAAATCACAAGGCAAAGCCATCAAACAATTCATGTAAGGCAAGGGCAAGCAAAGGTGCACACAATTGGACATCCAAATGCGAAAATTCACATTAAAACAGAAAAGCATCCAATGATCATGAAATTTTTTATGTGAGCTTAACATGTTATGAACAAGCATAAAACCAAAAATCAAGTCTATGAGAGCTCAAATGGCCTAGGAATGAAAATGCACAAATGCAACATCCAATATGTGACACAAATTGTCACACCATATGTTCATGTGTCCAAAACAGTGATGGAATATGATAAAAATCTCAAACAAAATCCAAAAGATCATGTTATATGTCATGAATAAGCATGTCAAATTTCAAGGTAATTGGATAAACCATGAGCATTTCACAATTCAACTAGCACAACATGTCATTTTTGTATCATGTTCAAATAATCAAGCACATTTAAAATTCCAGAATCATACAAATCAGGAAATTAACATCAACAAATAATAGACATTAAAAGAAGAAAGTGAAAAAAAGTTTGGATTAATTTGGATACATTTTCTATTTTTTTATGATTTTTAGAATTTGAAGAAAATAAAATGAATAAAATGAAAATCATGTAGAAAATGAAATGAATTAGAATTGGAAAGATGCATAAGCTAGGTGTTGAACACAGGACAGCAAGGTCACAAAAGCGCTGGAAAATAACATCAAAAATGCACAAGCATGGGAATCGAACCAAGGCACTCTAGGCTACAAGGCGCCTTCAACAATTAAACTCCAAACGTACGCCTGCCAGGATCGAACTGAGGTGTATGAGGTTGCAAGCGCGTTTCAAATGAAACGCAGCGTTTAGCGCAAGTGAGAAATCACAAGTGGAATTTCAAAATGTCATGGCGAGGTATCGAACTGGAGTAAGCGTGGTTGCAAGCGCGCACTATTCAAAACCCTAGCGTTTGAACCAGACGGCCGGAATAGTAATTCCGGTTGCTTTCCGATGAAGATCATGAAATTTTTTCCAGAAATTAGCGTATTATACATGGTTCGAAAGCTTGTTCAATGAGGAGCATGAATATCGCAATTATAAGTCCTAATTCTCCATGGATCGAGCGAATCGAACAGAAACATTTTGAACATCAAAAATTCAAATCAACATAACATGCTTGTTTCTCAACCAAATCAAGATCTACTTATATCAGAATTCTCAGCATCAAAAGCTCTACAAGATTATGTACATAAAAGAGCAAAACAAGAGATTCGAATTCCAACCTTTTTGAAGAGTAGTGTGTTGATTTTGTGGATTCAAGCTTCCTCCAGCTCCAGATCCACTTCCTTTGATCTCCAATGAAGCTTTATACAAGAATTAGCACCTGAATTGGCCTGGATCTTGCTTAATTTGAAGCTTCCATTAATGCATTCAAGCTCTTGGCATGCACGAATTTGAGCTGAATTCCACCAAACACACGTTGAATCTTGCTCAATAGCACTCCATGATCATGATTATGCAAGGAAAATCAAGGTTTATGTGAAGAATTTTGAAAAATCAAGAGAGAGAAAATTGAAAGGGAATCTTGAATTTCAGATCTAGAATGTGTTCCTCTCCCAAATTCTGTTACAATTAAGCTTTTATATCATGTGTTAATCACCATGCTAATCCCAATTTGCCTTGGCTAATGAAAAATTATGGAGAAATGAAGTGTGATGCAAAATTGGTAAATGCACCCTTGCATGGTTAAAGTGCACGTGAACAGTGCCATATTAGGGTTCAATTCCACTTAAAATCAGCTCATGAACATGATAGGATTGGTATTTGGCTCATGTGATCAACCAATTTCAAATTATGCATTTTCCCTCCAAAATGCACTTGAATGAACAAGTGGCCATGTGATCCTCTTTCATCCAAGGCAATGGATTAATTGAAAAATATTGGTCATGACAAGCATTTTGCAAAAAGAGTGGCTCAATTTGGAGTTTTGGATCAAAAGTTATGGCACTTTGAAGTTCCATGCACACATTGCAATCATTTGTTCATAACTCCTCAACCATTCATCAGATGATCATGATCTAAGGCTTTTTGAAAAGAGGAGAGAAAGGTATTCAACTTTCATGTTAACCAAAATTTCATTTGAAGCTTCTTTGATGTTGGAAAATCAAGTTGAATGTGGTCCAAAAGCTTGCCATTTTTGGAAACTTTGAATTACAGGTCACTTTCCATTTTTGGAAACTTTTGATTTGACTTCAAAATCTTCAAGATAGATGTTTAACATGATGAATAGGCCTCTTTTGAGCATGAATTAAGTGTCTCAACTCATTTCCTCAACTCAAAACCCTCAGTTGATTGCACAGTTGACTTTTATGGTCTTCAGATGACCTGGAAATATACTAATGAACCTGGGCCTCTACCACTTGGTACAATTGCTTCAAAATGACCCTAAGCTCATATAAGCTCCTTAGAATAATCATGTGGCCTTCATCTCAAGGAAAGACTTTCTATTTTGCACTGAGGATTCTCTTGATGCCAATCTGACTGCCAAGATGCAATGCAACATGGAATGATGAATAACCTAAAAAATGAAATGAATGCATGAATGAGTGAGGGCAAATTTGAGGTGCTACAACTAGCTCTAGACCTCAACATGAAAGTTTCTTGGAATTTCCTTTAGAGTAAAGGTTATCTTGGAATCATTTTCATATGATGAAAATTGTAGGAGATAAGGTCTAGGAAACCCCAGTTTTGACCAGTTGGCTTCCTCTGGTCAACCACCATCAACCAACTTGCTAGCTTGAAATTCTCTTGACTTTTGGGGCTCTTGGGAGATCATATATGCATAGGATTATGAAATTTGAGATTCCCCTTGAAATATTATATCAATTGGTGAAGAAGCTTGTTGAAGAAGTTACACAAGATACCCAGCTGAACTAGGGTTTCCAAAGCAAACTAATTCCAAACTCTTGAAGAAGTCTTGATCAAAGTAACATGTAAAGATCATGGGGACTCATATATGATGCCTAGAGCCATTGTGGAGAATTCCTTGGTTGATATCTTAGCAATGAGGGTTTTAAACCCTAGATGTGAACTTGATGGATCAAAGGTGATCATGTGCCTTACCTACAAAAGAAGTAGACAAATGCAAAGACATATTTTTGGTATTTTGGTTAGTAAATTATAAAATAAGAAGTATGATACAATCACATGGTGCTTGGTGATCTCTCCCATAACAAACCCAAAGAGTAAGGGGTAAGGAGGATGCCAAGGTATGATCCCAATGCCAATGCATATGATGAGATAGAATGAGGGATCTTAGGGTCAAAATTGGGGTCTTACAATTGACCCTATTTAAGGACATTCTAACTGAGGAGGAGAAGGTTAAAATCTTGGTATCGACTCAGTAGAATGGGCTTAAATAATAACATATAGAAACAAATTTTGGTCCCTAAGAGACCTCATGATGCATATGATATGAATGTAAAAATAAATCTCTGTTGGTAAATATTGCCACAAAGGAAAAGAAATCAGAGAGACCAAAAGGAAAAATTCACTGGGGAGACCGAGACTCTGGGGGGATAAAGGGTTATGCGTAGGCCAGGCTACGACTGAAAGACTGTTGGGGGACTAGAGGAATTCCATGAAAAATGGAAAGGCTCAGCCGGGAAACAAAAGGAACGTCTGTAGGGGAACAGGTAGATCAGAATAAAATTGAAAAACCATGCAGAAAAAATGATTTCACTAAGGAAATACGCACTCAACTCAACTGGGGAAGGAATAAACTTCAACACAGGAGGAGCGAAAATCTATTATCCACTACCTGTTACTGGGTAAGGGGGTAATAAAAATCTGACAGAAAGGAATTTCGTTACCGGTTAGGGTAAACATATCAAGGATGACTCACTGAGGGTCACCAGGAGGTGAATTCATTACTGGTTACTGGGTAAGAATAGACTTTCTAGGGAAAAGCTGAAAATAGGATTTACAACTACCGGTTACTGGGCAGAAGACCAAAGGGAGAGAATATTCGTCACTAGTTAAAGTGAACATATCAAGGATAGACTCAAAGGAAAGAAAATTCGTCATCGTTTAAGATGAACATATCAAGGATAGACTTGCCCGGGGATGCTAAGGAGGATACCCGTCATCGATTAGGATGAACATATCAAGGATAAACCACCTGAACAACAAGAATAGGAATTACATCTATCGGATACTGGATAGAATACCATCAAAGAGAATATCCATCACCATTTAGGATGAACATATCAAGGATAGACTCCAAGGGGAGAAAAGCAGGATTTACAACTACTGTTTACTATGTAGAAGACCGTAAAGAGAAGAAAACCTGTCACCGGTTAGGATGAACATATCAAGGATTAACTCTCTGGGAAATAAAATAGGGATTACAACTACCTTTGTACTGGGTAGAATACCAAAGATGAGAATATCCGTCATCGGTTAGGATGAACATATCAAGGATAGACTCAAAGCAGGGGAAGAAAATATCCTTCACCGGTTAGGATGAACATATCAAGGAAATACTTCCTGGGGAAACGTGAAAACGAAATGTTCGGGATAAAAAGGAGTTACTTTTGCCGGGTATTGGGCAAGAAGTAACAAATTGCCAACTTAAGAATACTACTACCTACTGGGTAATAAACTCTTAGGGGACCAAAAGTATCTATCTAGGTAAGATCTAGAAAGAAACGGTCAAACAAGACTCAGCCCAATGAGGGTATAACTCAAGGGGAAAGGAGAAAGGTTAAAATCTTTCTGCTTAGGGGGCTGACACTCTACAATTGATGGAGGACAGACACATCAAACATGTACGGGGATAAAGTACCACCATAACAGAGAATAAGAATTACAAGAATGAAATAACAAGTGCAAAAATGAAGTTATATGAATGCATATATGTGTATGTTTATGTATATATGGTAATTATGCTGACAAAATGATCTCAAAGGATACAAAGATGTCGCAGACTTAAATCATCGATACAATTCTCGGCCAATCCACAAAAAATGGAAATGACTGCTGGAGAACGCAGAGATCAACATCCCAAAGGATCAACCCTAGCTGGGGAAGGAGGAGATCTGCTGAGGAAACTGTTACCAATTCTGCGGGGAATTTTAGGTTAACACCACATCAAATGGGAGACAACCCTGCAGGGGATAAACACAAATAGATTCTCGGGAACCAGGAGGAAACTCTGACTGGGAGCGAATCTGAATGAGACTAGCGGGGAAAACAAAGTCCTGTCGGAACCATGCAAACTGCTGTAACAAAATGTATGCATTCTGCTGAAGAACAAATATAAACTCGGCTGGGGAAATAACACCAACTCAGTTGGGGACAACGGAGGATTAACCGCCTGGAGGAATCAACAAACACCGGGTGCTGAACAAGGTTGTCGGGGATGAAAG